>NC_034590.1:164557491-164605190 GCF_900095145.1 Mus pahari | reverse complement strand
AGGAGGAGGAGGAGGAGGAGGAGGAGGAGGCAGGAGATTCTGCCAGGCTCACAGATATCTGAAAAACCCCTGTCCTGAAGCTGGTACCTCATCAGCTCCCTGCCAGAGCCCTGGCATAGACTGCTCACCTCTTGGGAAACAGCAATTAGTGACATTCAGGGAGACAATACGTTCTAGGTGCTGGGCCACAGGGTGGGTGTGTTTGGGAGACCTGAGCCCTGGAGTACATGGTGAGCTCTCTGAGACAGCATAGCCAGGATGCTGGGAAAGCCAGCTGCAATGGGAAGTCAGGGAAGAGAGAGAGCAAAAGCTCAGTTTGTCCTGCAGAGAGTCAGGAGAGAAGCCGAAGGAAAAGCAAGACAAGCAAGACCCATGGCTGGCGGGCATTAGCACCTAGCAGCAGCTGGTTGCTCAACTAAGCCAGGCTGCTGCTCTCCCTGGGTCTGTCGGACTTCAAGGGTCTCTGTGATCTGACTACCTGTGGAACTTGTGGGATGAGGGACGGCTCTCTCTGATTTGTTCCCTCATGTAAAGTCTGTCACTTTTTTTTTTTTTCCTCTCCTTATTTTGTCCCAGTGCCTGCTGCAGAGAAGCCTGGGCCCATAGGGCATCAGGCATGCAGGAAAGCAAGCGGTTCTCTGTCGAAGGCAGGGTCTCTGTCCTGCAGCAGGTATGCAGCAAGTCGCCTCAGTGGCAGAAGGGTCTGAGTGGTATAGACCCCATAGCACAGCCTCCTTCACCAGCGAGGATGTGTTTCCTCACACTCTCCGTGATTACCCCAGTCTCCTCTGAACAGTCGATAAAGCTAGTCATTAAAATGTGTCTCAAGGTCAGCAATCAATCTCAAGGGGATTTTAGTTTATTGTCTGGAGGAGGAAGCCTTCCACTGCCTCTCCAGTCACTGAAGAGGCACAACATAAAGGACCCTTTAATCTCATCCAGACATCTCATGGGGCACCATGACAAGTAAGTCCCCTCCCTGGCAAACACGCAGGCTCGATGACAGAGACTTTTATCACCAGTGACACAATGGAACTTTGTTTATAATTGTTGAAAGGTCACAGGAGGTGCAAGATGTCTTAAGGGCCATGAATTGTAGACTTCTTCCTGCCCCTCTGTCTGGGGTTGAACGTGGGGACACTCATACGTTGGTGCTATGCCTCCTATCCACTGTGCACCTTGCTCTAACGTATGTGGCCCTGTCAGATTTCTCTGTCCAGGACCACGTCTCTGTCTTGCCTGGGATTCCCACTGGTGTGTCTCTCACAGTGAGGTGTAGTATGAGAACACTCGGTGCGAAGAATGTAAGCCACGGGGAGCTGGCTAAGGAACGCAGAATCCTTGGGTTCACTCTGACTCCACACTAGGGTTTTGGGGACTGCCCCAGCCTTGTAGGATACTTAGCAGTATCCCTGGTCTCCACCAGTGTGATACCAAGAGCAGCCTGCAAACCTGCTAGACAACCAAAACTGTCCCCACACATTGCTCTGGGACCAATTACCTGGATGTGCCAACAGTGTGTGTATGGCAGAAGTCTGTGTACAGAGAGCAGACACTGATGTTCCAGATGCCCGCAGGACCTTGTCTGGAGATGGAGGTGGGGATGTGTGTGGCACCTTTCTCACACTCTCCAGGGAAGCTCTTTGTCATTCCTCTTTAGAAGGGGGGGGGCGGGCTGCTGTGGTCAGAACCCTTGCTGTTTTATTATTGGCTATTAGGCAGCACTGAAAGCCCCAAACCTGACTGATGTGCCCTCTTGAGACAAGTCATGGGATGTGGGATGACTGTCCTCAGTGTCCAGCACGCAGGGACTGGGACAAGCACATCAGCCTAAGATGGCGGAAACTATGGTAACAGCACCCATGATGTCAATTCGTGAGAAAATTATGCAATAAACGGCATATCTTACTGTTCCTGAAATATTACTCAGCTGATTTTGCATTTGTAAACAGAGGTTGAAAATACATAATCATGATTTTGAAAGCTTAAGAAAAAAGCGCAAGTTCTGGGATGAATGGTAGCGGAAAAGAGACTGTAGTAGAAATAGGCTTTGAAATCAGACAGGTCTGAACTGAGCCCGGCGGTACTAGAACTAGCTCTTCCCTAAGGGCTCAGGGTCTTTGCCCGATGTGGATGAGGGTTGTGGGTGGTTGGGGCTCATGAAGCCTGGTTGCTGGCACAATCTTGTTTAATGAATGATCACCGTTAATGTTTTATACTTAAGTCAGTTGGGTATAGGCATAATTATTTTTAGAATTTTAAAAAAAACTCACAAAACAAAATAAAGGTGGTGAAAGATTTACAGAGAGCAAAGGGCAGACAGACAGCTGCTCTTTAGACCTGGCTCCGGGGGCTGACATAGGGGCACTCTCTGCTTTCCCAACAGTGAACTTCCTGCCTTTGAACCCCCTCACCACACTCCCTTTAAGGATCTCAGGGAAACCCCAGAGCCACAGTGCAACCCCTCCCCACCCACACAGGCCGCTCCCTGGCCCAGGTATGCGTAGGCTTACTTACTGGGACTTGAAGCAGTACACGTGGGCTCTAGTTCTCGCCCACTGCTCTCATCAGCAGGGGCTTCCCCAGAACAAAGAATGTTATCAACTCAAGGACAAACCCAGACTTCATTTCTGTTGGTATTTCCTTTCACCATCTTTCCTTCCTTACTCTGTACTTTAAATATTCTAAGTCATCCCATCAGACAAGCTGTGTTTCACTAAAATGTCAACTTCGTACAGTGAAAGGGTGATCCGTAGAGGAAAAAGGCCACTTACAGGATGCAAGAACATGTTTGCAAATTGTGTACCTGATAAAGGACCAATATCCAGGATAAACAATGAACTCCTACAAGGGGCCGCAGCCACCAACAGTGTCAGAAACCAGGGGGTGATTCAGCCAAGGAAACATTTGTTTTTCCTCTACCAGTCGTAAAATGGTCAATAGCCACGACTCAATGCGGAGTCCCAGGAGGAATGCAAATCGAACCCACAGTTAGAAACTACTTCCCTCCTATCAGGGCTGCTACCATGTAAACACCATTACTAGTGATGGTAGGATGCCCTGGACACTGTTGGTGAAAAACGAACATGACTAACTCCATAGAATATGCTCTTTAAAGAAATGAAGGAAGGGGAGGGGAAGGGGGAAAGGGAAAGGAAGAAATAGAATCACTGTATGGTCCAGTAATTCTGCTTCCAGGTATGAACGCAAAAGGGTTTTTTAAAGGTCATGGAGGCTGACAAGATGGAGGAAGGGCAGGTTTAGCTGTGTCTTCTGGGCCACCTGGCAGCCACTGGTAGCTGTGTGGAAGGTGGTGGTCATGTAGGAATGGCTGCTTTCCAGCCAAGGTGAATACAACATGAGAAGCAGCCATTCCTACTTCCCACAGCACCACCAAAGAAGGGAGAGGAAGCCTGAGACCTGGAGGGAGGGCAAAGGCAGGGTCTCCTTAGGTAACATGCCAGAATGTTCCAGAATACAGACTTTTGAGCTCAGACTCCTCTTCATAGCAAAGTCCCCTTAAACCTACCACAGGCCTCCACACAGAGGTAAGTTGGAAACATGGGTGCTTAGAAAGGCCTCAGAGGAAAACACAAAGACACTGTCAAAAGCTGGGTGTCCAAGGCCGGGCGTGTATCCAAGGCCGGGTGTCCAAGGCTGGGTACCCAAGGCTGTGTGTCCAAGTCTATGTGTCCAAGGCTGTGTGTCCAAGGCTGGGTGTCCAAGGCTGGGTGCCCAAGCCTGGGTGTCCAAGGCTGTGTGTCCAAGGCTGGGTGTCCAAGCCTGTGTGTCCAAGCCTGGGTGTCCAAGCCTGTGTGTCCAAGGCCGGGTGTCCAAGGCTGTATGTCCAAGGCTGTGTGTCCAAAGCTGTGTGTCCAAGGCTATGTGCCCAAGCCTGGGTGTCCAAGGCTGTGTGCCCAAACCTGTGTGTCCAAGCCTGTGTGTCCAAGGCTGTGTGTCCAAGGCTGGGTGTCCAAGGCTGTGTGCCCAAACCTGTGTGTCCAAGCCTGTGTGTCCAGGGCTGTGTGTCCAAGGCTGTGTGCCCAATCATGAATTTGCCAGGCACCATTGTAGGCACACCGGGCCCAGGAGGAGAGGATGTGGGTTTGAATAAGACCCAGGCTCGGCCCACGTTTGTCGAAAGTGTAACAGTGAACTCAGACATCTAAAGATGGATCACAGAACAGTGACGTAGTGTATGTGTGCAGAAAACTGAACAGAAGCAAAACCAAAAAGAACAAAACAAGAAACCCCTGAACTTAGAAGTGGCTGGAATTCAAATATGCATTTCCCTCAAAGATGTAAGTGTGTATGTGAAGTCTGTATGCAAAAAGAGGCAGACACTGTCACTCTGCAGGGAGGTACAAAGCCAAACCACAATGAGATGCCACCTCACACCCAGCCTACTGCTAAGGGAAAGGACAGATCCTGACAAAGTGTTGAAAAAGGTGGGACATTGGCATTCTCACAGCTGGCAGACATAACAAAGCAGCTATGTTAAACAGTTACTTTTCTCAAGGAAAGTTTAAAAAATAGGAAAAGTTACATATGAGCCAGGGTTCTGAAAAGAAACAATGTCTAAGAGTTTACATTCAGAATTCTTTGTTCTTTCTGACAAAGAAAAAAAAAAGAGGTACAATCCTTTAAAATCCGCTCATCAATTTTACATGCAAACTGCATTGGACTGATTTTATTATATTTCTAATTTATTTAAATATATGCTGAGAACAAACAAACAGAAGAACTGTAAAATCAATAGATTTTTTTTTTTTTTACCGTGAGGATTTTTCCCTCTTTAATATTTTATTTAAATCAATGTTCTCAACCTGTAGTTATGACCCCACAGGGGACCTTCTCAGAGGGGTCACCTAAGACTATTGTAAAAGACAGATGTTTACATTACTGTTCATAACAGGAACAAAATTACAGTTATGATGTAGCAACAAAAGTAACTTTATGGTTGAGGGTCAGCACAGCTTGAAGAAGTGTATTGAAGGGTTAGGAAAGTTGAAAATGGCTGATTTAAATGTTCTGTTTCAAGGGCTGGGGGACAGCTGTGGGGCAAAGTGTGCCTGCTGCAAAACCATAATTTGTATTCCAGACTCCATAACCTGAATGTGCATTCCCAGCACCCACAAGAAGCTGAGAGCAGCTACCTGTAAGCCCAGCACTAGGGGGTGGGCAGCGAGTGGCCCCCAGAAAGGCAGGTGTAGGGGACCAGCCTTTGAGCCCGACTGCCAACATCTCAGGAGTTTGGCTGGGCCTCCTTGCCAAAGATCCTTTCTGCTGGGTTAAAGGAGGGGGTGGAGAGGGTCACTTGACCCTCACCTGAGTACCCAGCCCACAACCCCAACCAACTATACACAGTTCTACCCGATTTCATGTGGTCTTGAAAAGGTTAGAGGATCTAGTTGGGGAAGTATGAGAGACAGACTCCATCTATGTATACACACACACACACGAACACACGGAGAACTTGTAGTAGTCAGAATGACATCATTTCCTACCTTCATCTGCCCCTTTTGCACTGTCCTCTCCCCCACTTCATCCGATGGCTCCTGGTGGCCCCTGACAAGCAGGTTCAAGTACTTTCTTCTCTTTAGGAAATATCTCCAGTGACATAAGAGCCCAGGCTCCGTGTACTGCTCGTATGTCAACACGGCATAAGCTAGAGTCATCTTGGAAGAGGGAATCTCAGCTAAGAGAATGTCCCCACTAGATTGCCTGTGTCCCTGTGGGTAGTGCCACCTCTGGGCTGGTGGTCTTAGGCTGAGCAAGTCATGGGGAGCAAGTCAGTAGGCAGCATTCTCCTCGGCCTCTGCATTGGCTCCTGCCTTGAGTTCTCGCCCTGACTTCACATGGGACTGTGTTAGGACAGGTAAGATGAAACAAACCCTTTCTTCCCATGTTGCTTTTAGTCCTGGCACTATCACAACAACAGACACCCTCCCTAAGACATCTCTGCTCCCCTCACTCCACAAGGTTATTTGTATCTGTTTTCTCTGCACTAAGAAACAATTCATAGAAGATAACATTTGCTCCTTTTAGTTGCAGCTCATTGCTCTTTAGCACATGCAGTTCAGTGGTTTTAGCACACTGAAAAAAATTGCCCCGTTAGTATCTCTATCAGAGTAGGTTTTTCATCCCCTAAATAAGCCCAGGACCCTAGTCACCCCTTTCTCCTTCAACCATAGACACTAGCCCCCACTAGGTTTGTTTCATTTTTGTTTTTGTTTTAAGAGTCTTAATCTATAGCCAGCCTCTCATGGAGCTCACTGTGTATCCCAGGCTGACCTCAATCTTATGGCAATCCTCCTGCCTCAGCTTTCTAAATACTGGGATTGTAGACATGGATCACGCCCAGTTTTGTTTTGATTTGACAGGATTTCTCTCTGTAACACAAGCTATCTTATTACTGTTCTTTCTTTCTTTCTTTCTTTCTTTCTTTCTTTCTTTCTTTCTTTCTTTCTTTCTTTCTTTCTTCCTTTCTTTCTTTCTTCCTTCCTTCCTTCCTTTCTTTCTCTCTTTCTCTCTTCCTCTCTTTTTCTTTCTTTCTTTCTTTCTTTCTTCTCTTTCTTTCTCTCTTCCTCTCTTCCTCTCTCTCTTCCCCTCTCTCTCTTTCTTTCTTTCTTTCTTTCTTTCTTTCTTTCTTTCTTTCTTTCTTTCTTTCTTTCTTTCTTTTCTTTCTTCCCTCCCTCCTTTCTTTCTTTCTTTCTTTCTTTCTTTCTTTCTTTCTTTCTTTCTTTCTTTCTTTCTTTCTTTCTCCTCTTCTCTTTACTTTCTTCTCGCAGTCTGGGAATGGAACCTAGGGCCCTGTACATCCTCCTTTTACTTCTTGAGTGTTGTGGGTTGCAGACATGGACCACCACACCCTGCATTCAGGAAGGGTTTTGTTTTGTTTTGCTTTCTATCCAGTAAAGCTTACCCCTAACTCTGAACCCCAAGTCTCTAGAACAGAAATGTCAGCCAGTTTCCAGTCATGTTTAAGGTAGTGAGAGGCCCCAGGGCATACACTGAGCCAAGATTGAGCCGAACCTCCAGGCTCCGTCCAGGTATGCAGGGGTGCCACGGTCACTGTCTGGTTTTTTGTATTTTTGGTTTGTGTTTGCTTGCTTTTCTACCTCTTGAGCTGGATTCTCTCAAAGCCAGGAACCCAGCACTGGTGATACACAGTGGGGGTTCCTCCAAGACTCCTTCTTGGGTTTCCATGACTGCATGCACCCTACAGGAAGTGGGGCCAGGCAGCAATTGCTGGGGACCTTCCCATATCCTGCCAGGGGAACTTTCTGGTCTCAGAGTAGGTATGCTGGGAAAACCGTTCCCCACGCCCCTAACCCCCTGAGGTTTGTGTTCATCCTAATAAATATGTTTATCTGCTCTGCAAATCTCTAAAATGTCCTTCATGTTTGACCAACCAAAGACCCAGCAAGACTCCCAGAGTACTCCTACTCTGAAAGGAGGGGGAGGGGGTTGATTTCAAAATGTCCAGCCTTGTGAATTACTGTAGTATCTGATGTGATGGGCCAGCATAAGGCCTGCGCTAGCATCCCTCACAGGGTCAAGGCCTACGACCACCTGCCCTTCAGTATTCCGAGTCAGTGTCTGAGTGGTCCTGGTCCCCCACGTGTCCCTGCATTGGCTGCATTGATTCCTACTTAGTGCTGCAGACTCCCAGGCCTTCATTTCACCTCTGATGCAGGCACAGAACTGGGGGAGACGTTGTCAGACCCAAGTCACAAGAGTCAAGGCAGGAAAGTGGGTCTGAATATAGTAGAGAGTTACAGGAAGCGTGGAGACAAGAGATCAGAAGCCGGAGGTTGGGGCTTCTTGACAGGAATGGTGGATCAAGGAGGAACGCAGGCCGGTCGGATCTGCCCTTCTGGGGCTGCGGTTGAGGTAGAAGCATTTAATGGAGATACTGACCTGTGCACTGAGGAGAAGATGTAACAGGTGGGGCCAGTGGGTAGAACTTGTGTAGGCAGGAAAGGGAGCAGAGGGCAGTCTGTAGAGAGAAAGAAAGTCCATAAAGGATCCTGATTCATAGGCCATTCCCTCCCGCGCAGATGGGATGTCCTCCCAGTGCAGGACACAGGGGTGAAAATGGTTTCTGTGTCAGCTGGGCTGAGGGTTCAACTTCACTTTGTAAGGAGGATGTTTATTTAAAGCAAATTGCTATGTTTACTCAAAGCTTCGAGCTGTGGGCCCTCTGTGAGGAATTATCAGTGAAAGCCGGGCTATTAATCAATTGTGGGACCTGCTTCCCTTCCGGAGAGTGGGAGGGACAGAGGCGAGAGGGAGGAAGGGAGAGTAAGGGCTGTGTGGGAATGACTGCTCTCCAGAGCAGGAAGGTCACAAGGGAAGTGGCCTTGAGGTGGCGCCAGGGTCGGGAATGGAGTGGAGGGTAGTGTTCCATGGCATAGCTGTCATGAGATGACACTGGCTGGAATCACACTGTGGGATGCTCCCTAGTCAAGGTCGGCCTGTCAGAGAGGAAGGACAAGTTTCCTGGACAGACACTGGGATGCTGAGTCCTGGGGACGGGAGCTATGATGCTGTCAGGAACAGAGTTTCTCCAGGCCACATTTCTGGATCTTGCCCAAAGCCTAAGCACAAGTGTTTTGTAGATATCTGTGCTTGACACGGAGATGAGGGCCACCTGCACCCTTGAGCCCCCTCGCTACTCTGCCCTGTGCCTCCCCACGTGCCTTTAGTCTCACTTGACTAGCCTGGCTGGTTAAAGCCGTTGGCCCGTTCCATAGGTGAGCAGGCTGGGCAGGTAGACTTAGGCTTTGGCCATGCTTGGCTACAGGGCCTCCCCTGGAGGAGTCTCAGAGCTGGGAGAAGGGTTAGCATGTGTGGAGGAGGACCTGCTCACAAGTGCACCTGGGACTCGGAGCAACTGAGGTCACCCACTCTGAAGTGACCAACGGGTCCTTTTCAATAGACTTGGGCCAGGGCAGAACAGGTTTTTCTAGGAATCTGGACCATAGTTTAGGAGAAATAATACCGTGTGAACTCCAGAAGTGTTGACTGGGTGGGAGGAAGGATGAATGGTTAATGGGTGCATGAAGAAATAGGTTGATGATGGGTGGATGGATGAATGGATGAATGGATAGATGGAGAAATGGCTGGCTGACTGGCTGGATAGATGAAGAAATGGATGGATGGATGGATATGGATGGATGGATATGGATGGATGGATGGATGGATGGATGGATGGATGGATGGACTGTGGGATGCTCCCTAGTCAAGGTCAGCCTGTCAGAGAGGAAGAACAAGTTTCCTGGACAGACGGATGGATTGGTGGGTGGATGAATGGATGGATGAATAATGGATGGATGAAGAAATGGATGGATAGATGGATAACTGATTGATGAGTGGATGGATGAATGAATGTATGAATGAATGAATGGATTGGATTGGTAGATGGATGGGTAGATGGATGATGGATTGATGGATGGATGGGTGATTGAATGGATAGAGAAACAGATGGATAGATAGCTGAATGGATGGATAGAGAAATGAATAGATAGGTAGATGTATGAAACAGTGAGTGAGTGAGTGAGTGAGTGAGTGAGTGAGTGAGTGAGTGAGTGGATAGGTAGATGGATGGATGGGTAGATTGATGGATGGATGGATGGCTGTGTGTATTGGTGGGTATATGAGTGGATGGATGTTTGGTTGGATATGTTCTAGTTTCATTTCTGTTGCTGTGATAAAATACCCTGACCACCCCCCCCCAAAAAAAAAAAACCCAGCATAGACTAAAGGGGTTTATTATTTCAGCTTTCAGTTCCAGGTTATGGTCAACCACTAAGGAGGAAGTCAAGGCAAGTTCTTCAAATAACTAGTCATACCATATCTACCGTCAATAGCAGGGAAAGAATAAATGCATTCATGCTGCTTGCTTGCACTCAGTTTCTTCACTCTTATGCATCTCAGGACACCTGCATAGGGAATGATACCTCCCACAGTGGGCTGGGTCTTCCCATATCAATTAACTTAATGATGACAACCCACCATAGCCATGCCCACAGGTCAACCCCATGAAGACAACCCCTCATTGAGACTCTTTAACCTGGTTATTCTTTGTTGTGTCAAGTTGACAAAACTGTCTGTCATGGATGGTGGATGAACGGGTGCTCTTCTCAGTGATGGTATCAGTACCTACACTGTCACAGTGTTGGTGGAAAATGGCACTACAGGTGAAGCAAGAGGCTGAGGACTAACTCAGAGCTCACCAAATACCACTGGTGTTCCTATCATGGTTGCTTTAGGTGTGCCAGGACTTCATGTCTCGTGCCCATTTCACTCACGTGAGTGCCTCTTGCCACACAGGCCCTCAGACCTGCCGGACACATGAACTTGCTGTACGTGGATCTTAGAGCCTAGATACCACCCGACAGCTATGCAATCTTGAGCTGCTTTCTTTGCATCCTTATACCATACTTTCCTTATGTACAAAAAAAAAAAAAAAAGGTAGCACACTACTGTGAAAAGGACACGAACCAACACGTGGGGGAGGATGGCTGACATCTGTCCTTAGGGAAGTAAGGGTTATTTGTGTTCCTGCTTAGACACTAGGTCATAGCAGGGGCAGTGGGCTGCGGGGGAGGGGCTGTAAGTAGATTCCTCACTCGCTATGGGAGCTTGAACTTAGAAGTCCAGGTTATCAGTAGATAGAGGGGCCCTCCCACAGCAGGTCAACAACCCCGATCCTCCTAGCGCCTTGGAAAATCTCTTACCTCTTCCTTGAATGAGGTAGGTCATCTTCCATTCAACCAGTGACCTGCACTGATAACAAACTCCCCGGTGACATTTCCTGTCCCATGAATTTATAACGTTCTGTGGATACAAAACAGGAAACTTAAACATATGGTCCTGGCTCTGGGCCGGTGAGGTGACTCCGCAGGTAAAGGCCAGGCGACCTGAGTTTGATCCCTGGAGCCAGTGGTGGAAGGAGAGGACTAACTTCTACTTGCCAGCCACGGCATGCATGCACCTGTATATAGATAAATAAATAAAAATTTAAACCTGGTTTCTCAGAGCTATCTTTAACAAACACCATCAGGGGACGGGGTTGAACATGTGGCACGTCCTGTTCCCTGGAGACCCCTTCCTTAGGGGAGGCGTTTGCATGGTGCACTAGCAGGTGGCTGTGGTGGTGGGGGTAAAGGAGGGGCCTCTTGGAGGCAGGAGACTTGGGATAGTTTCCAGGTCTTGGGAGAATGAATCTGCCCCTGGAACTCCAGTTCGGTTCTGTCTTTCCCTTTACACTCTCCTAAAGAGAAAATGAGGCTTTCCTGTGCCCCTGCTGTAGGGCCTGGTGCAACTCAAAGGCATGGCCAGGCTTTCCTGGAGCTGCCCCTTTTCCCCTCCCCTGCTTCCTTTAGCCGTGTCAATAAAAAGTTCCGTCCCCCGCGGCTGTGGGAGCCATGGAGGATCTGGACTGGTCTGGCTGCAGGCCCTTACAACTTAGATGGGCATTTCTTGTCCTCCACCCTCTTGGACCCTCGCCATCGCTCTGAATACCAAAAGCTCTGATGTAGCCAAGCATGGTGATCTTGGCATTTGGGAAGCTAAGGCAAAAGTGGGGTACTGTGTCAAGATCTCCCTGAGCTATACTGAGAAACCCTGTCAGTGAAAAGGAAGGAAAGAAGGAGGGAAGGAAGGAGGGAAGGAAGGAGGGAAGGAAGGAAGGAAGGAAGGAAGGAAGAAAGGAAGGAAGGAAGGAAGGAAGGAAGGAAGGAAGGAAGGCAAGCTAGAAGAGAGGGAGGGAGGGAGGGTGGGTGGAGGAGAGAAGGGAAGACAGCAATGCAAAACCCTCCTCTCCATCCATGTTGGGGGTGGGAGTTGGCCCGACTCAACGACTGGTTGTGTGAACCTGGATCTAAGCTCTCCCTTTCCTCCAACCATTCCTTCAGCTTTAGACAGTTGCCGCTCAGTGTGTGTGTGTGTGTGTGTGTGTGTGTGTGTGTGTGTGCATGTGTGCGCGCGCGCAAGACTGTGCTAAGCATCCCAGTGTGTTATTTCATGGTGTCTAGCCATCTCATAACTTTTAGATACAGTGTAGGAACATCAAGAGTCAAACCTAGAGCTGGAATCAGGGAAACACACTCATTGATTTTTGGCTGATGGGATCTTGTGAAGCCTGGGTTGGCCTCAAGTTCATTGTCTAGCAAAAATCATTGAAAAGAAGTTTCTTTCAGCTCCTTGGGTACTTTCTCTAGCTCCTCCATTGGGGCCCTGTGTTCCATCCAATAGATGACTGTGAGCATCCACTTCTGTATTTGCCAGGCACTGGCATAGCCTCACATGAGACAGCTATCTCAGGGTCCTTTCAGCAAAATCTTGCTGGCATGTGCATTAGTGTCTGCATTTGGTGGCTGATTATGGGATGGATCCCCAGAGCTCCTGTCTCTAGCTGCAGAAGATGGCCTAGTCAGCCATCATTGGGAAGAGAGGCCCCTTGGTCTTGTAAACTTTATATGCCCCAGTACAGGGGAACACCAGGGCCAAGAAGGGGGAGTGGGTGGGTAGGGGAGCAGGGCGGGGGGGGGGAGGGTATAGGGGACTTTTGGGATAGCATTCGAAATGTAAATGAAGAAAATATCTAATAAAAAATTGAAAATAAATAAATAATTTCACAATGCAATAAAAAAGATTTCATTCTTTTCTTCCTTCATTTATTCATTCCTTTCTTCCTTCTTTCTCTCTTTATTTCTTAGTTTCTTTCTGTCTTCCAGACAACCTCTCATGCTGGCCTGGAATTTGAAATTCCTCTGCTTAGCCTTCTGAGTTTTGGGATTGCAGACTTGTGGCCCACACAGAGCCTCTCTTTGCCTTGTGTGGAGGGGGCCACTGGGAATGACCCTCACATTCCTCCAGCTATGGAAAATGTGATTAACTACCTGTGGTCCCTATACTCTGAAACCCCTGGCTTTGTCAGGAGAGGGCTAGGACATGGTCATGCTGTGTGTAACCCAAACTGACCTTTGTATTGTAGCCCAGGTTGGCCTTAAGCTTGTGTCTATTTCCACATGTTAGCCAATGCTGGGCTTAGAGCCTGTAGGGGTCACACCCTAAGACTTCCATCAGCCATACTGACTGCAGCAGGTTTCTGGGACTGGCTCCTTCCTGGGAGACAGCAGACTCCTATACCTGTCCATCCGTCTGTCAATTTGTCCATTCGTCCATCCATCCATCCATCCATTCATCCATCATCATCCATCCACCCACTTCCTCTGTGTGTTTTTATGTGCACAGAGGAGTGACAGAAGACTGAAGGTGACTCTAGTCTGAAGAGATGACGTTAATCAGGCAGAGAAGCAGGAGTTTCGAGAAAATCAATAAGAGAAGCAGGAGTTTCGAGAGCTAATGGGTAACAAACAACCAGGCAGGGGACTGGGGTTTCTAGGTAAAAGTCAAGTTAGTTTCTATTTCCCCTTCACACCACTTGGCTCTCCTCACGCCCACGGGGGAGTTTTCTCTGAAAGGGCAGCTAGCTTCTCAGGGGACTGCTCCTGCCCCATGGGTCTGAGTCAGCCCAGAGGTCTGCCAGTGATGACACAGCCCCGGACTCTCCTGAGGATGGCTCTGTGTTACTTCCCTGAGACCTGGAGGGAGGAGGGAAGGCCCTCCACACAGCCTTTCTTCTAAGAGAAATACCTTCTTCTACAGCAAATGCCATTCTCGAGCGACCCTGAGTGCTTTGCTCCTTCTGGGCCTTTCCACATGTGACACAAAATGCTGGAAAGCCGAGGCTCTTTGGGACTGTTTCTCAAGTGTTGGCCTTTTCATTTTTTTCCTCACACAGAAATAAGTTAGGCTACAATGAATAAATGTTGAAGTGGAGCCCAAGAGAAATGTGGCAGGCACTGTGGCACGCCCGTCCCTCGCAAAGACAGCTCTCAGGTCAGCACGCCTCCTTGAGGTTTTAGGGTTGCTCCCCACCAGAACCCAGAGAAGCAGCCCATTTCACAGTTGAGGACACTAAGAGCTCAGAGAGGATTAAGAAGAGCTGAGGCCCAGAGACAGGGTGGATCTGCTGCCCAGGGCTTCCATTTGCACAATGACAATGCAGGCCCAGAGAACCCAGACTAGGAAGGGCTAGGCTGCAAGCTGCTCCTGACATATGCCTAACTCTACCCAACCCTCAGTCCCATCAAATGCCAAGATGAATGGTGGGTCCAGTAATCAGTGGACTTCTGGTTTTCTTTCCATGCTAAGTGAGATGTGGGCCCATCAGAGACTTCCCCAGTGCCCAGGCCTGGCTGAGCAGGAGGCACTGCTTTATCCTCTTTCTTGTGCCAATGGTCTAATAAGTGATTCGGTTTCTACTTGGGGTAGAAAAATTCAGCAGTAAAGATGCTTTGTCCTCCGAAGGGAAATTAGATCAACCGCAGTGGTCTGAGTCAGAGGCCTCAGTGAGGAAGGAAGGATCACAGACTTGAGGTTTGGCAGCAGAATGGTAACCAACAGTCACAAGGTCCCAGGTTCAATTCCCGGTAGCGGTTTTAAAAAGAGTTACGTTTAAAGGGGGGAGATGAAGATGTGACTTAGTGGTAGAGCATTTGCCTAACATGTGAAGACAATTTTGAATCAAAACCACATATGCCTCTCATTGCCCGCTGAATTCCTGTGTTCATGGGAGGGGCTTGGAGGAACTAGCAGAGGCTAACAGGGGCTAACAGGAGCTGGAAGGAGGGGCTAGCCAGGGCTAAAAGGAGGAACTAGGAGGAGCTAGCAGGGGTAACAGTTTCTGCCAGCAATAATAGCCAAGACTTATGGAAGGCACAAGGAATCCCAGGCAATCTGGCCTTTGCCTAGATCTCATTTAATCCTTAAAGCAGAAGGAAGAGGGTGGCCTCATTTTGCAGATGGGGAAAGCAGGGTTAGGGAGAACTACAGCAGTTGAGTGTCAGTTGGATTCTTGTCTGATCTCAGAAGTCTATACCCTGAGCCCTGAATGCAAGATTCTCACTCACAGTGAAGTCTAGAAACCACCCATGTGGGAGTCTCCCAGGACTGACTAACACTCTGTCTAGGGTCCTGCTCAAACTCACCAACTCAGAACCTCAAAGAGTGGGAACAAGAAGCTGCCACCAGCAAGCATTCCAGTCTCTCTAGGTGGTTCGTATGCATATAAACCTGGAGTCTCCTGCCTGTGTGTCAGTATCTACCGTGTGGCAACAAGAGACAGCTGGGACATGAGAGCGGAAGGTCCTAGGCAACTGGGGAAATACGCTGAGGAAGAGAATCATGTCAATGTCCTTTGGTGAGTCCTTTCCAGTCCTGGTATTGTCCTCACCCTCTGTCTGTTAGCCAGGGCCCAGCCAGTCAGCTCTCCCGCCCTGGCCTGAGCCATCTAGGTCCCCTGGTCCACTGACAGTCCTCACATGAGGTGTGGGGCAGTGTTCCTGCTGCCAGGATTGGCCCCACCTCATCCTCAGGACCAGTAGAAGCTCATCATCTCTGCCTGGCTGGCCAGCAAGCTCATACCACCGATCTCTCCAGTCTAACGTCCCTGGGATAATGCTGAGGTTACAGGTACGTGCATGCAGCCACACCTGGCTTTTCACATGAAGGCTGGGGGTGCACTAGGCTTGCACTACCCACCAAGCCACCTCCCCAGCACCCCTTGCACTAGTTTTATGTGACTTCATCTGATCTGGGTGGGTGGACGGGATTTGTCTGCGCAGTTCCATTAGCAGGCCTGGTCCCATCCAGCCGAGGAAGGAGGCAAAGTCTCCTTTCCTGGAACTTTCAGGAACTGGTTGAGGAAGAGGTTGGGACCACCAGAAAGAGAACTCAGCATAGACATCTGTAAACGGATAACCACACCCCACCCACCCCCAACTCTTAACTGCATGGCCACGTTTCTCCTTAAAAATGGCTATTAGTACTTCATACCCATCTTTTCTTCCTTTTTCTTTTCTTTTACTTTTCTCCTACTGCTAGCATTGAACGTGTAATCTTTCTTCTCCATCTCCTAGATGCTGGCCTTACAATTTAGTGGTATGTCTGACCTCAGCACCTTATCCTGCTGACATCTGTAGCCATGAAGGATGCCAGCGCTAGACCCGCTGGAAGCATGCCCGATCTCTCCCCATCACAGCTAAAGCCCCTTCCTCCTCAGGCTCCCTCCTTCTCATGTCCTCTAGGATAAGGAGAGTGCAGACAGACACACGCTCTGTCTGTTTGGGGATGGCAGATTCAGACAGCAAGTTCTGTTCTTTCTCCATCTGGCTTCCTGGGTGAACTCTCTGCTAACTCCTTCCAGCCTTGTGGGCAGCTCTCCTGCCAGGAGAAGCCAGTGCCAGGGAGAACAGAATAATTGCCTCTCGTGTTGTGCATGCAGAGCCTTCATTAGCACATCCCCAGAGTGGCATTTGCAGCCCTCTGTCACAGCATCCCGCCACTGTGTAGCGCGCACACAATTTGTCACCCTCATATTCTCTCCACTGTCTCGAAATAGCCAATTAGCTTTCTGTTTCTGTGGGTTGTGCAGCCTCACTAGGAGAATCACATCTCAATGCGCTGTTATTTGCAGAGAAGACTATTGGCTTGCTCACTCAAGGGCACATGTTAGGGATCAGGGCCGGCCCTCCACCCTCCATCTTCTGTCCTATCCTCTGCACAAGGAAGCAATACTTTTGATCTGTGAAGCTCAGGGATGCTGGGTTATATTCTAAAATCAGAAGACTTGGTATTTAGTAGTTCGTAGATCTGTCAAGTGTCCATGCATCTGGCCGTGAGCATCGCAGTGTGCTTCCGAATGCCATTTTCTTCATGTACAAAGTAACTGGGTTGGCATTGACACCCAGGCTCCTAGAATATAGTCACCTGTCATTTTATAGAGAGAAAAACTGAGGCCCAGAGGTGGTCCTTTGTGGAGCAGTGGGTGTGGGGGAAAGGGAATGGGAGAAAAACCTGTGTCCCGCTAGAGTTCCGGTGCTCTGGGCAGGCAGATGCAGGAGGACTGCCGCACGCTTTCCACACGGCCCCGGGTGGGTGTCTGGCTGTGTGAAGCCACTAAACCCCAGCTCAGCTCGGCGGGTGGTGGACAAGGGGCAGTCCTAGATACCAGGTTCTCAGTCTTGGCATCTCATCCTGGACACCGCAGAAGAGCTGAGAACAGAATGGGGGCCCCGGGGGTAGCTCAGTCAGCCCTGGGGCCAAAGAGAGGAGAGGTCAGGGGAAGAGGGGCGCTGGGTGGTTTCCACGTGGGCGAGAGACTTTGGTCGGACTATGGCTAGAGTGCAGGAAGGCCTTCCGGAGGGAGGGTCGATGCTGCTTGTTAGGGGAAAGCCTATCCCGTTGTCCAAGCACAGTGGGCCTCAATGAGCAGAGACAGTCTATGGTTTTAGAGCTTTATTGTAGAAAGCAGGGGGAAAGAGAGAAAGTAGAAAGAGAGAGAGAGAGAGGCCGTCCATGTCCACGTGGAGAGAGGGGGAAAGGAAGAGAGAGAAGGAGGGCTAGAGATGAGAGTAAAAAAGGTAAAAGCTTAAAGAGAGTGAGGAGGGACCAAGCAGCCTCTTTTATAGTGGGATGGTCTACCAGGTAACTGTGGGGGTGGAGTTGAGCCAGAATGCCAGGAGCTTGGGACATTGTCTGTGTGACTGATAGTCACACACCTCTCCTTAGGGGCCTGTGGGGGGGCGGTAACTTCAACAGGAGACATGATCGAACTCCCTTCTGTCCCATGTAGCTGGAAATTACCATCCATTGGGTCCCCTGGGGTTCAAGACCTATGCTCGACTGGAGAGCAGGCTGTCTGTGCACAGCCCACTGCCCCACAGTCCTTCGACTCATCCAAAGTTGTATAGCTAGGTAGTGTTAAAACTTGAGACTTCAAGCCTTCCAGGTTTGGGTGAGGTCAAACAAAAGATGTGTGTGTGTGTGTACATACACACACTGGAACATATATGCACAAGCCAAAGGAGTCGCTTCTCTTGCTCCACTAGATAGGTTCCAGGAATCCAAGTCAGGTCATCAGGCTTGGGGGCAAGTCTTTACACCATGAACCATCTTACTGGACCCAAATACATAAAGACCCAAGGGAAAGAATCTTCTTGATGTGGCGGTGAATGTCCAGGAGTGACACCTCTGCTTTACAGGCTCTAGGGCTTACGGAGGCTACTTCTCTGCCAAGGCTAATTGCCCTTTGACGGGATATTTTTGGTTGTTATGACTCGAGCGGGCAAAGAATGGGAATGAAGGGAAAGTCCTACCTGGCTCACGTCTGCGCCCAGGCACTGATTGTTTGCGAAGGAGGATCCCTGAGCCAAGCTCCCATCAACCCCTCTGCTCTGCCACACTGGGATTCAGGCTCCCAGCTCATGCACATGTGGGGACAATCCCTATGCAACCCTCAGCAGGATGCACACCTATATAAATCTGAAAGTACTAAAGAGGCGTGGTTGGTCCCTTTCTACAAATACCAACAGTAAGGCTGAAACTGCACCAGGTCATGTGACTCTTGAGAGAAGGGCTCTAGCCACTTGGTGCCACAACTATGTGTCTCTTGACATTTTTTCAAGCTCCCTGAAATATGCTTTTATCTGTCCACCTCTGTCTCTACACAAAGAAGCAGCAGGAGCTATCTGTGGTCTGGGAGGCTCCAGGTAAGGCAAGGGGAGGCCACAGACTGTAATCTTGACTCCTTGGCTCTGGGAACCTGTGTCCTGCACTGTGAGTCGCAAAATACCTTCATGAGTGACAGAAGTGCTACCCAAGGTTGCAAGATGGCACGCACTCTCAGGCCTGTGGACTGGTGGCATCTGGAAACCTATTCTGTAGGCGCTTTCTGGTATCTTACACTGTCTCACAGAGTGGTCAATAGGTGAGCTCATGCTACAGACATCTGTTTATGAGAGGGACAGTATCCTTCTCTCTAGCAGCAACAAGGAACTCTGACTGGTTAGAAGGATGGGTGTGTTCTGGGCTAAGCCAGTAGAGGACAAGTGTGTCCTTCTTAGAGTGGCTATTCCCAGCCAGGCTCAGCCCTGCTTGCCAAGGTTCTGAAGTCGTTTCCAAAAGTTCTGAGGGGTTCGTTCCCGCTTCCCAGTGTGGCCAAGCCTCTACTTCACCTCCAGCTCCATCTCAAGGCCAGTTCTACCAACAAAGGCATCGTCTTAAATATGCCTCAACGTCACCATCCACAAAATGGGAACATCGCTCAACCTTTTTTAGCATTAAACAGACTACAGAGAAAAACCAGCTTGAGAGTGTGCTCGGCTCTCTCCTCTCCGGTGGGGTGAAGATGGAAGAGGATGGGTGAGTAGTTAGGAAACACGTGGGAGAGGAAAGTGGGTTGGAATGGGGATGCTGGGAGGGGCAGGCTTAGGAGTGAGCCGGTTCCTCCCACTTCTTGTTCCACCTGGAGCCATGGTGGAGGGTAATCTCTCCACTGATTGCCAGCAGCCTTGCTCAAACACACTCAGCCATTCTTGCTGATTAAACCTGCTGTTCTAACTGCTGTGTGGGCTCAGAATCAGCTTCCTCCCGTTTCCATAAGGAAGTGGAACACAACTGGTTAGAAGGCTCCTGGTTGCCTGGCACAGGGGCTCTGCCACTGTGAGGCCTCTGTCCAGTCGCTCCTTGTGCAGGGCAGCCTCTGTCTCCCTGTTTGTTAATGTGGGTTGTTAACATCCTATTGGTTCCCTGGATTAAGTTAGATCTGTATGCGCTGGGCTGGCTCGGAGCCTGACCTATGAGATGTGCTGTAGCAAGGCTCCTCACAACTGTTGTTGTATCCGTCCTAGCTACAGGCGGTGCTCTTAGCCTGAGTTAGTCTTGGAGGCATGTCCAATGAACCTATCTTGGTCCCATCACCGAGGGGCAGCCAGCTGAGCCAGCCTCACTGTGAGGAAACGCAGCCCAGGTGTCAGCAAAGGCTGCAACAGTCTTTCTTGGCAGAAACTTCGAAGAGTGGGAGAGAGCACAAGCCATTGGCCAATCTGTCCTGTGGGGGGTTTTCCTGCCCTGCAACAGAGCCAGTGGCTACATCATCCTGGGCACTCAGGAAGAGACAAGTTCACCATTATCTGCTGGGTACTGCTCCAGTGTTTGTCACAGAAAGAGGCATGACATTGACCCTTCAAGCCTGAAGAACCAGGACCTCAGAGGTGCTAAGGAGATTCCAAGTCACATAGACAGGGTCATGGGTCGAAGGAGTCCTCCCTCCACGGGCGCTCTGGAGAGGTCTGTGCCCGAAGCCCAGCTCCTATGACACATTGCTCTTCTTTTGTTTCTTTTCTTTTTTTAGGTCTTGGGTTGGGGTTGAAAAACCGAAGGTGGGGTTTGCTGTTTTGCACAAACGACCTGTCTCGAGCGTCATCCAAACACCAAGTTCCGCTTGTGGAGGAAGTGAGAGGTGTCAGATTCGGTCATGCAGAACACAGCTGGCCGGGCTGCCGGAAAGAGAGAGACTGAGCTTGCTGTTGCTGTGAAGTTGTGGGCTCGGCTTGAGTCAGGGCAGGAGCCACTCCCATGTCAGCACCCAGTACAGGGCCATTGTCCCACCGCCCTGGCCACTCATTCGGTCATTTCCTCCCCAGTTTCTGAAATCCACATGAAAGGAAAGAAAGAGAAAGGAAGGAGAGGTTGGGGAAGGAGAGGAAGAACCCGGAAGCAGCAGCCTGTCCAGGCATCTTGGGCTAAGGTGGCCTAGGTTGCGTCCTAAACCCAGGAGTGGGATGTTGTAGGCTTCATGAGGTCCAAAGCCATGCGGTTTGAACCATCCTTTGATAAAAAAGAATATAAGGCTATGAAACAAAATGAAATTAAAACAAATATTTATTAAGGATTGGGGGAAGGGAGGCAGCAAATCACTGTCACCTGGAGTCACATCTTTTTACCTGCATCTCTCTGAGGTAGTTTACCACAAATGAAAGCGTTATACTTCCTGCTTGCAGCTGACCTCCCTTCCCCAGGACACCGCTGCCCCTCCGTGCTGTCTGAGGTTACAACACTTGTGTATCTTCAGTAAACGCACCTGTAATCCCACTGTCAGAGAGCTGAACACTGTGGGCGTCTGTCACCCTAACTCTTTATGGGAATTGAATGATACCCATAGACCTCTTTCCGTATGTTTCACGTATAATTCGAGGAGTTCTTAAGCCCTCTAAAGCACATCTGTGGGTCCCAGGTGTGAAACCTTAACCAGTACATTCCTCTCGTGCCACACATGAAGTGACACGTGTGTGTGTGTGTGTGTGTGCGCGCGCGCGCGCGCGCGCTCGCTCGCTCGCCTGCTGTGACTTACTCAGGGTGACCCAGTAGGCTGGGACTCAATAATCAGATTGGGCTTGAACCTCGGCTCCTCCCCTCTTCCATGGCCGCTGCTCTGCCTCTAGCACCAAGTAGGGGGTCTCTGAAGAAGAATATCCCAAATTAGACCCTACCTCCTCAGAAGGTCTTTCTTGTGTCTCGGTCTCTTCTTCGGACCGGTATTTTTGCTTCGTGCAATGGGGAGGACAGAGACAACCGCATGGAAACGCACAGACAGGAAACAGGAATCCCCCTGTGTGTTCGAACATATCAAGAAATGAGAGTGTGTGGGGGGAGGTTGGTAACAAGCCTCGCTTCGGAGAAAGAACGTAGCCCCGGGGAAGTCCCAGGAGGGATCTATCTGAGTCCAGCCTGAGAGCGGTGCTCTCTCCTCCCCTCCCCAGTGTGGGTGGGTGGTCGGGGTGGCCTCTGCGCCCCCATGCTGTGCGCTCTGCAGGTGTGCGGAGACTCCTCCCCCTCCTCCAGCTTGCCACTCCACCTCCCCCAGGTTTGCCTACTTCCTCTTAGCCACCCGCTCAGTTTCTGGCACCTCACCCCTGGCACCTGGCCCTCTTCTGTCACAGCAAAGTGATTTTCGGTTTTGTATATATTGGTTTCAGCTCTGTGTGGCCCATTACATGTGAAGCTCACTGAGCAGGACCTGGATCCTTGGTGTCTGGGGCTCTCTGCAGCCACTCACTAAGGTAAATAAATGATGCCATGGAGTGGGGGTTCTAGTTTCCTTACCGTTGCTATGATAAAACACTCCGACCAAAAGCAGGAAGGGGCTTCTTGGCTTACACTTCCGGCTCACAGTTCATCACAGAGGAGAATTAGGGCAGGAACTGAACCAGAAGCTTGAACCAGAAACCATGGAAGAATGCTGCATGCTGGCTCATTCTTAACTGAACTTTCTTATTCAGTCCAAGACCCACCCCACACAGGGACTGATGTCACCCACAGTGGGCTGGGTCCTTCTTTATCAATTAACAATGGAGACCATCCACCACCCCCATAGACATGACTACCAGCCGATCTGATCTGGGCAGTCTCTCAACTGAGACTGCCTTCTTGGGTGACTCTTGGCTGTGTCAAGTTGACAGCTAAAGCTAACTGAGACATGTGATTTTGGACTTTGGCTATTGAAACAAATGACCTCTGCCCCTCGTTTCTGCAATCTTAGACAGGCCTGAATGTAGCTGGGTGCTTGCTTCAACCTCTAAAGCACAGAGGAGTGGGGTCCAGCCCCTCAGAGCTGAGGTTCCATCCAGCAAGGGCACACATCCAAACTGGACTCTCAAACTGTTCTAGGTCTTCGGCTGCTCTTTTACAGCCCATAGGATCTGGGAGGGCATCTTGCCCCCACTCCCACTCCCGGCTAGCCTGTCCACTAGTGGTTGAGAGACTGGCAGTCACAGTTCCAAGGATACGTTTTCCCTGAGGGCTGCAGGCACCAAGGCATAATTAAGGAACAGAGAGGGCTCGCCACCAAATAATGGCGCGGTGCAGAGAGCAGTCTGTTATTCACACCATTTTCTCCCCATTTAGTTTGGAGTGGAATATCGTCTTTTTTTTTTTTTTCTTTAACCTGACGCCCACAACTTCATGACTGCAGCTGTGTATAACTCTCTCACAAGGAGGGAACCCTGACCACCAAATTCTTCCTCCTTCCTTCTATTTCTCTCGGTGTTGGGATGGTAGAGGTGAGGTGAAAGATTTATGCCACAAAGAAAACAGCGAGGTACAAGCCGTTTTCTCCTCCGAGGCTCCTGCCGAGGGTAGGGGTGGTTGGTGAGCCCTGATCCCAACAACTGGGGACCCGCCTCCTCTTAACAGTCAGCTTCTCTGCTTCCCCGATATCCCAGCAGCAGGAGGTGGGTCTGACCTTGGACCGCAGGGAACAGCACGCGCAGGGGCTAAGTGAACTCAGTTCGGTAGGTAGGTGTCTGCTCCTAGATACTGCCTGATTCCCCCTCAGTATGCTCCAGTTCCGTCCTCCCGCCCACCTCAGGTGAAGAGATCTGCATGAAAGTCTTTTGCCTTTCTGCAGCCGCCAAGTCTTTGACTTCCTTGCACCAATCGCCTTTGCAGGAGGATGAGAAATGAGCTATGATAGGCTATTTCAGGAAGCTGAAGACAGCTGATTGGTGCTAATGAGTGTGGCGCGGGCTCTGCCTCTGTCCCATCCTCTTTGCTTAATTGCGAGAGGCTTTTAGCAGAGTCCTACAACCTGGGTTGACTTGAGCCATCCCTCACTGCCTGGCTGACTAGTCTCTGAGCGTCGTGCTAGGGGCCCACCACATCCCTTCCCACCTTACTCAGCGGTGACTCTGTCTTAGATCACTGCACCGTGGCTTGAGCACTTTGTCTCTGCTCCGGAAGAGGTTTTGCTCTGTCATAGTTCTCCTCCTCCAGAGGCCAGTGCATCAAAAGACAGTCAGCACCCTGTAAATAGTTGTGATCCTAGGTGAGTGGCAGGTGTCACACACGCATGTGTTGCTTGCTGTGACGAAAATGCAATGCGCAAGCAGAAAGAAACAATTGGTTCTTTGTTACAGCATTCCACACTGGGCTCCATCCAGCACGGCACCATACCTTCGCAGGGGGTGGGGTGGGGGGGGTGAGGGGGGCACTATTGACTGCCTAGGATTCCTAAGGGTGAAAGACTGGGGCACTGGGGGGCTGGGGAGGGGGCGGCTTACGCAACCCAGTGTGAAACTCTCCAGTACTTCATCTCTTGGTATCCCTAGTTTCCTCATGAGTAAAATGGGACTGATGATCATAGTTCTAAATAATCTTATGTGTAAAGCATTTAAAATGTTGGCTAGCACACAGTAAGCACCGTACAAATTTGCTATTATGAACACTAAGTGTCATTCTGAAGAGTTCCTTACTTCTTGTAACTAGGAACTGTGATTGTTTTTCTTTAGTTTTCCAAAAGAAGAAAAGGAAAAACAAAAGAAAGAAAGAAAGAAAGAAAGAAAGAAAGAAAGAAAGAAAGAAAGAAAGAAATTTTATTTTTTAAGATTTATTTATATGGCTGGGTGTGATGGTACACATTTTTAATCCCAGCACTTGGGAGACAGAGACAAGTGGATTTCTGTGAGTTTGAACCCAGCCTGGTCTATATAGTGAGTTCCAGGACAGCCAGAGTGAGACCCCCCAACTTTAAAAGTGCGCGCGCGCGTGTGTGTGTGTGTGTGTGTGTACATATGCATGTGTGTATGACTGTGGAGACCAGAGATGATGAGTTTTCCTGGAGCTGGAGTTACATTTATGAACTGCCTGACATGAAGTCAGGCCCAATTTTCTTGAAGACATTCAGTCCTTGGACCCCCCCCCCAGTGGTGCCATCTAGTGGAGAGTGTCAAACATGACTCTCTGACACCCTAACTGCTCAGCTCTCCTGTTGGAGTGTGGAAGTCTGCCTCGGACAGTATGGAAATGATGAGGGAGGCTGTGTTCTCATAAAATTTTATCGACAAAAACAAAAAGCAGGCCGGTTTTGTCCAGCAAGCCACCATTGGCCAACCCTTCATCTGCAGTAGTTTTCTTACAGACATTGTCTCTATCCTTACCAGAGTCTTCTGCCATAAAGCTTGACTATGGGTCTGAGTATACACTTCCTCTAAGAAAAATGACAAAATAAACACAGAAATGGAAACTTGGGGGTGAAATCTGGGAAGAAATTCTTCATCTGTTTCCTCCTGCTTACAGCAGTGATATAGCACAGAGAAAAGGTGAATCTGAAGCTAGAAAATACGTGTATGGAAACCAACTTCTGGAAGCTTAAGTCTTTGTTCTGTCGGTCCGTCTTTACTGCTAGTGCAGTGTTTTCCATAGGACCCTGATTCATAGAGTTCCAGTCAGTCACACTACCTTTTCTAAGAAGCCAGCTGAGACCCCCGCTACGCACCTTAAATCTCCATTCCCTGAACGCCCACAACGCTGGTCTCAGAGCTTGAGGAAGTGGCAAGAATCCAAGTTCAGGGTATGGGGCCGCTGCTATGGTGTCTGAGCAAAGACCTCGAGGAGTCTGTCGGGCTGGGAAGGTAGGTCAGGGGTAGAGGGCTGGCACAGCAGCACACATGAGGCCCTGGGTTCTGCCCAGCTAGCACTGTATAGAACGGACCACAGTGACACATACCCCAGCTCTGGGTAGACAGGCATTGGAAGACTAGAAGTTCAAAGTCATCCTCATTCTGCCTGGAAGAAATGAAAAAAAAATTTTTTTTTTCTAACGAAAAGTAAAAAAGGTCAGGTCTGAAGTCTGGAGTATGTTTTGGGTTTTACTTGCTTCGTAAGGTAGTTTGAAACCACACATGGACTGACTTGACAGTTGGCACAAGGAGTCCTGCCCCTGCCTGATAGATCACGACTCCTCCTCCTGATGCCCAACACTGACCCCCAGCACTCTCTAAGCTTCTCTGGGCAACTCTTGATCCAAGTTCCACACTGCTACAGGGCCTGACTGCTTGGGGGGTGAATAGTGGGGAGTTTGTGCTTATCCTGCGCAGCGCTGAGACACATCTCCGTCGGGGGTGGGGGGTGGGGGGGGGAAGCACAGTCTAAGATGTGAGTAAGCCGGAGCTGGTATTCTCTGGCTTCTGGGCCCCCAGTCGCCACTGGAGAACTGCACAGAGAAGTGGGAATGAAGTGTTAGGGATTCACAGGTTCATGATGGGGCCCGGACCGGGCGCTCCCACACTCCTGGACATCTGTGTGCCACTGAGTCTGAGTCGCAAGGAGCTGAGAGCAGAGTTGGGGGCTGTGGGCTGAAGCCCAGGGCCAGAGGAAGGGGGAAGCTCCAGCTTAGCTCAGCTGTGATTGTCCTTAGCTTGGTGGCTGTTGTAGCTGGGAGCACAGAGAGGCCTTCTATGGGAGAATTAAGCTGCAGCTTGATAGTCTAATGCCTTCTCCATGGCTCCCCATGGCAGATCTTGATGGACGAGACAGTCCATGGTTCTAAACTGTTCATTGTGGAAAATGGATGCATACTGTACCAACTTCTAAGTGAGGACTGAAGATTAAATACCTTTTGTAGGAGGAATGGGAAGGGAAGCTTATTGGCTAAATCCTCTAGGTACCTCATTAGCATGGGCCTGCATGACCAATGGTCATGTTTTCTTATGTGGGGGGTGTGGCATGTGTTTTGGCCGGGTATTTGTCAGGGAGCAGTGAGTCACCGAAGTTTCAGGTGTGTACCCACCGAGTCTCTGGGTTTCAACCCGCTCCACCTTACCAAGCCTCCTGGCATCGTTTTACATCCCATGGGCAGCTACCATCATTTTCTAGGGGTCACAGTGAATGGATCCATTTGATCTGATTCTGGGAGGCCTAATCTGGTATGTTATTATTAATTATCTAGGCTGTCATGTCCCTGGACCTGTGACTCTTGTAGGAATATCTAATATTCAGTGTGGTGTGTTCCCCCAGAGAATGGAGGATATTTAGTGATTGACCAGCTATGTCCTCTGTGGGGAATAACATATTGCCCTGGTAGGGTTCAAGGACCAGAGAAAGACTACACGTTACTATTCTGAAATGTTCTAGTCACTGGTGACAGGAGCTGAACTGCTCAACTCTCAGTCCTATTCCGAGCATCAGGCTTGGTGCGTGGGACTGAGTCGTGTTGAGTCCTTACAGAACACAAGCAGCCACCTTGCGGCTAGTTTCATATTTCCATCAGTTAGACTCCAGGTGTACCCCTACCCAGAAAGGGCTAATAATCACCCCTTCTAGGGATAAGGGCAAACCCGGAGGCTACCGCATGGTGACCCACGCTCTGGACAGTCCTAGGGCTTCGCTACAGAGAAAAAAAAGGCAACTGCCATCCACCCTCCACTCAGGGAACCTACACGAGATGCTGGTGAGCACCTCGCACGTCATATTGGAGGGTGTGATGGTCTGTATATGCTCGGCCCAGGGAGTGACACTATTAGAAGGTGTGGCCCTGTTGGATTAGGTGTGTCACTGGGTGTAGGCTTTAAGACCCTCATCCTAGCTGCCTGAAAGCCAGTGTTCTGCTGGCAGCCTTCAGATGAAGATGTAGAACTCTCAGCTCTTCCTGTACCATACCTGCCTGGATGCTACCATGTTCCCGCCTTGATGATAATGGACTGAACCTCTGAACCAGTAAGCCAGCCCCAATTAAATGTGGTCCTTATAAGAGTGCCTTGGTCATGGTACCTGTTCACAGCAGTAAAACCCTAAGACAGAGGGGTACAGAGTGAGGCAGCGATGGATCTACTATTGTCTGAGGCTGGCATCAGGGTAAGATGCATCCCCAGGCCTCCCATACACAGAGTGAAATCCCTCCAATTGCTGTGTCCCATGCTGAGAGCCTGCCTGGCTTGGAGGCCACTTTCAGCAGTGGAGATGGTTTCCCATTGCTATTACTTAGTACATCCCAGTTCTGCTTAAAAATAGCAACGATCCCAAGTGGGTCAGAAAGATCAATAGATCCACGTAAGCCTCAGACCAAAAACAAAACAAAACAAAACAAAACAAAACCAAGTAAAAAAGCACCAAAGTTTAGAGAAACAAGATAGGGAGTACCCCCTATCCAACTAAACCATGAGGAGGGACTTCCTCATGAACAGAGTAAGGAATTCAAAGCTAGGCTAACAACAGGAGACTGGAGTCAAAGGGCTCCTGGAGGCTGGGAAATGTCCTTCTGCCTGCGCATGCTGGATACTTAAGATCCGGTTATAAGGGAGCAAATGATGCTACAGAAACTTGCACGTCACTGAGGCATTCTGGGAAGTTCAGCTTAGGTAAGGGGCTGGATTTAACGAAGGAACCCCACTGTGCACCGTACTTATACAATAATTCCCCCGCTAAGGCCATACCTTCCTTATCCACAACACTCCCACTGAGGGTTGGTTTGGAACTTAACCCAGGGCCCACGGTACAAAAGCACTCTACCACGTGGCCGTGTCCCCAGCCCCTGTGGCCTTAATAATGATGTCCCTGGATATAGTGAGGTTCGCTAGGCATTAGGACTCCTTCGTGCAATGTCTCTTCCGGGGGTTTTATCCATTTTTGTTGGAATTACCTTTCCCCCTCTCCTCCAACTCCTCCCTTCCCCTCCTCCCTGGACAATTCCTGTATCACAAATCTCCACCCATCACTTTGCAGTCTTCTTTCATCTTTTCTGTGTCTTTTCCTAGACAGAATTCTTACATTCTTAACGTCTGTTTTATTGCTTCTCAAACTATATCAGGCAACAGATCCGGTTCATTGGTTATTGTTTTAATCTCCATAGTTGCAAACAGGTATGTTCTAACATGTAATAAAATATTGTGCCAGGCGTGGTGGCGCACGCCTTTAATCCCAGCACTCGGGAGGCAGAGGCAGGCGGATTTCTGAGTTTGAGGCCAGCCTGGGCTACAAAGTGAGTTCCAAGACAGCCAGGGCTATAAAGAGAAACCCTGTCTCAAAAAAAACAAAAACAAAATATTGTAAGGATTGTGATTCGACAAAGAATGATTCCCCGGACTCAAATAGTATGTAAACACAAAGAGTGTTTTATTCTGCTGAGGTCCAGCATGCTGTGGCCTCCCCATTACCAAGACAGAGATACCCAAGTGAGCTTGCAGGCCTGATTCAGAGCACATTAGGGAATTCTGGGGTAGGTGACCTCTGTGTTAATCTGTTGCGTCATTACTGTCATTACCGGGGGTGTGGGGGCTGGAAACTTGCTGGGGAGTCTGGAAACTGTTGTCTGAGGAAGTCTGGAAACTGCTGGTGACCTGTTGTCCTCAGGCCTGAGGCCTGGACTTGCCCAGTTCTTGGAAACAGAGATTTAGACCTACTCTCCAATTTAACTGCCAATCTGAGGCCTGCCGTGGAATCAGACTAGCCTTCTCAATATTAAAATAGAAAGAAAGGAAAAAAAAGTAAAAAGTAAAAGCAACAAAAAGAATTAAATTTTCATGGAAACCATCAGTGCCTTCCAGTGACTCTCCCTGGGTTTCCTTGAAGTGAAGCACCTGGGCCTCAGACACATTTGCATACCCAACAGATGCTTTATAGAGTCTAGAACGGAGAGGATCAAAATATCTACCGCACAGGCCTGGAACGGGAAAACGGAGCTGAGAGAAAAGAAAGCGAGCTGGCAGCGACCGGGAAGAGGAACAGAGTAAGGACGCGAAGTCCTCGCGACGCAGAGCCCGGCTAAGTGGGGATTATTCTACTGAGCGCATTTCTTGCCATATGAGCCGGTCCAGAACCCCGTGCCAGCCTGGAACGGACACGGAACGCCGTGATCTTCCTCATTTACATGCCATTACCCAGAATGCTCTGGGCCTTTCTTATTTCCTTTTTAAAAGGATGCTGCTCTCGTCAGCGCTTGAGTACAAAAACAAATTAATTTTAGATATTATAAGATTATCGATTCCACTTGCTAACGGGGTTTTTCATTTGACGTTTTGAGTTTTTAATACCTGACGTCAACTCATTTGTCCAAATGGTCAGGCGGCTTCTGTAATATTCTCTCAGCTCTGTGGGCAATAACTCAGAACAACCCGTTTCTCCTTTAAAAGCCATAGCACATGTTAACTTTTTGTTGAGCTGCCACCTTCCCCTAACTCCTTCCCTTAGGTCTCTGGGTAGATAGAAAAGCGTGAAACTAACATCGGAGAAGGCAGCCGCCTCTTCCTGGCTCCTCACAAGTTGTCTGTCACCCTTTCAGGCTGCCGAGCCATCGTCAGATACTGCGACTGTGGGGCTAAATGCTGAAAGTGTAGAGGCAGAGTGTATGTGTTGAACGTGCCTATCGCATCTGTGTTATCTGTCAAGTATTATCAGTGTGTGCTGAGTATGAGTGACTGTGAGTGAGTGTGTGTGTGTGGTGTGTGTGTGTGTGTGGTGGGTGTACTGAGGGACTGTGAATTGATTGTGTTTTGATTGTGTATTAAATGTCTGGGTGTGAGTGTATGTCACTAAATGTGGAGTGTGTGTGTGTGTGTGTGTATGTGTTATGTGTGGAGGGTATAGCACCCGTGTGGATCTGTGAGAAAGTGTGCCTACAAATGTGCCCATGATAAAAATATATGTGTAAACACCCCATGAATTAAACTCTTCACTGTAGGTCGCACATGTTTCTGGAGTCCAAGGGTTGCTTCTTGAAACTAGTTTCTTTGTTTGGTTTGCAGTTTGTCACAAACAAGACAAAAAAAAGCCTGGGCATTACTTAGTTGAGAGAGTTTTTCTTTGACTCATGGCTCAGAGCAGAGGCCATCAGGGCTGCTCTCAGGACTGCTGTTGTCTCTGCCTTTCTTCACAAAGCCCAGCCCCTTCTAAGTTAAAAATAAAACTACTTAGGGTCCATCATCACGACTCAGTGCATAAAGGCTCTTGCCACCAAGCCTGAGTTCAGTGCCTGGGATCCACGTGGTGGAGGGAGGGAGGGAAGCAACTCCCACACAGAATGCCCTTTGATCTCTACAAGTGAGTCATGGCTTGCACGCCACCCCCCGCCCCCACCCACCCACAAGTAAATAAGTAAATGCAATACAGTTTCCAAGTTTTTAAAACAAATTCTTTCTGTCTCTCTGTCTTTCTTTCTCCCTCTGTGTATGTGTGTATGTGGGTGTGTGTGTGTATGTGTGTGTGTATGTACACACGCACGTGTAATCTGTGTTCAGGTGCCCACAGAAGCTAGGCATAAGAGAGATCCCTTGGAGCTGGAGTTACAGGCTGTGTCTTTGGCAAGAGTAGCACATATTTAACCAACGAGTCTCTAGACCTTTGTTCTGTTTTTTTGTGAGACAGGTTCTTAATCAACCAATTAAGAAAATAAATAAACGAGTACCCAGTAAATAGTAGCTGACATGTGATCGCCTCCTTTCAAACCATAGCCCTATGCTATAGCTCCAAAGCCAGTGGTCATCAGAGCCACTTGGGGAGATTTCTAAAGTAGAGATTTCTATGCAACACCTAGGAACCAAGAAATTCCTTAGAATACAGAAAGAACTTACTATCCCAAGTTCCCTGTGCCTGTCGTATCCAGCCAAATTTAGGGACCGCTGGCCTCAGGTATGCCATTTCTGTCAAAATGTGTATAGTCTGTGGTGTTTGTCCCAGTGGCCGGTCAAGATGCTCAAAATAAGCCTCGTAGAAGACAGAGGCTGTCTAATTCAGTGATGCCATGTGTTGTCTATCTCTGAACTTAATCTGGAGAGAACTCAACAGTGTCTGTCTATGTATGTTGAACTTAACCCCAAACTCCTTTAGATCTTTCTGTTTTGGGGTGGTGGTGGTGGTGTTGGTACATAGTGGTGGAGACTCACTATGTAGCCCTGGCTGGATTGTAGCTTGCTATGTAGATCAGGCTGCCCTGGAATACACAGAGAGCCACCTACCTTTGTCTCTTCCTTTTACTGAAAAAAGAAAGGGTGTGAACATGTAAAATTAGACTCTAAGTCATCATAAAGTTGTTTCTTGGCACTTTCTGGGGAAAAATCTCATGCCACCTTAAGAAGAGAGCTTTTCCAGGTTGGTCAGAGCCCAGTGGTGGCCTCTGTCCCTGGAGAAGGGGACCTGCCTCCCCTGTTTGTTTACTAGGGGGGCCTTAGGCAGTGAACTGCTGGAGAACAGGGCTCGTTCCCACAGTCACAGACTTACAGCCAGCTGAAAAACCACAGTCAGGAAAGGACAAAGACAAAGGACTGGGGCTGGGGGTGGGGGCTGGGGGTGGGAAGGCAAGGCCTAGCTCCCTGGGGTCCCCATCCAGCCACCGGGTCTGTAAGACACCAGCTCTCCACGCAATCTTTCCCCTGTTTCTCTAACCTAGAAATAGCACAATGGAGCACAGTTCCATCTGCGTTCTTCCTGGGGAGCAGGGAGCGGGGAGTTCAGAACTCCTTGCAATCTGAGTCTCAGGAATGCAGAAGAAACAGCCGCCTCCTGCCTTGGAACTGAGCCTCTATTGAGATTTGACTCATCCTTCGCGGGTTTATTGTGTTTTCTGCTCTGTGACACACAGCAGCGCTAGGTGAGTAATGCGCTCAGCCTGAAGAGAAAAATAGATCCCCAAATGCCTTCCATTGTGCTCAAGGCCGTGTCACCAACTGTGGTGGCAGGGGGTGTGGTGACCATCCATTAGCACAGGCAGACTCAGAACCCCCGACTCCCTCTACTGAGGCTATTTATGATTCCGAGAGCCCAGGCAAGTCTAGAAAGCCCACGAACACAGAGAACACCTAAAAGGCCTCCTGGAAGTCTTGGAGAGCCAGAATGGTCAAGAGTCCTTAGCTGTGGGGAATCCCAAAGGCCCCCTGAAGGGCACAACTAGACCTACGGTCTGCTGCCTCACCTGGCCTGGCCCCTTCTCATAGCTGTAAGGACCACCTTTCACCCAACTAGAAACAGCTAATATTTGTCGACTTCCTGTTACAGGCATGCCAGGCACAGGGTGAAACATTTCCCGTGCTGTTATGTTGTCCACACACACACAAGCACACAGAACATGGATGTACAGCCTCATGAGAATATCCGCTTGCTTATATTCAGGCGTTTGAATAATGATCAAGCGAAGCGCTGCTGCGTCCGTTGCTTGGCTCTATAGACCATCAGGCTTCATCCCCGAGATGGTACTCCTGACGGATGAGCCCAGGCATCCTCAAAACTTTTTTGTGACTAGGAGGAGAAGAGTTTGCTGTCACTGTTAGCAAGATGACAGAAAGCACAGATAATGAATGCTTGCCCTGTGTGCTCACACCCCCTACCCACCTTGGGGAAACTTGGGGTAGGGGTGTCGGGATATGGTTCAGTAGGGAAAGTGTTTGCTATTAGCACGAGGACCTGAGTTTGGATCCCTGGCTTCCACATAAGGTCTGAGAGCTCTGTCACTCCAGTGTTGGGCGGGGAGAGCAGAGGCAGGCACAGCCCTCCCCCCCCCACCCTCCCACTCCCGGGAGCCAGCAAGCCTGTTTAACTAAAGCAGCAAAGCTCCAGGTTTAATGAGATTCTGTGTCCGAAAATAAAGGGAAAGGTCTTGAAGAAGCCATTCCAGTGTAAGACCTCTGACCTCCACATATACCCAGTGGGTGAATGCCCCTCCCCCCAGAAACTTGTTTTTATTTGGATGGTGTGTTTTTAAAACAGGGTCTGAGCTGGGGATCGCAGTACACGTCATTAATCCCAGCACTCAGAAGGCAGAGGCAGATGGATCTCTGAGTTCGAGGCTAGTCTGATCTACAGAGTGAGTTCTAGGACAGCCAGGGCTACACAGAGAAACCCTGTCTCAACAACCGCCCCCCCCCCAAAAAAAAACCAAACCAAACAAAAACAACAAAAGCTGGGGTTTCAGGGGATTATACACACTTGCTTGATTTATAAATGCTGGAGATGGAACCCAGGGCTTCGACTTTGCCAGGCAAACACTCTACCAACCGAGATACATCCCTAGCCAAGGTACAAGGACACATTCTAAAGTGTAATAAAAACAATTAAAATTAAAAACAAAAAACAAAGCAAGCTCTTTCAAAACCCCCGTCTTCTCCTAGACAGCTAAAAGTCTCCTTTAAGTTCTCTTACACCAGAAACACCTTTTCACCTTCTGGACCCGATCTATCCAGCTGGAGCTGTGTTGGGAGAAAATTAAATGTTTGTCTCAACGGCACTTTCTTATTCAGCTAATTGATTAAAAAAAAAAAAAGAAAACAAAACAGAATAACAACAATGCTTGTACATCCAAGTGCCTAATTATCACCAGCTTTCCGTTCCCCCAGTCGTTAACTTCACAGCTGCCTTGGTGACAAGCGGGACCACAGAAATGTCAGCTCCTGAGAGGAGGATCAGGAACGAGGCCGGACTCTGATTCTGCCAAGGTCAGGGTAGGTCTCAGCTGGGCTTCAGCAGCACACATAGGAGAGACCACTGTGGAACAGAAGAGGAGTTGGGGGCTGGCAATGCTAAGTAGCTTGCCTAGAATCAAACAGCTAGTCACCTTCAGTGCCGGAAGTGAAGCTTGGGCCTTCTGGCTCCTTAATAATTCAGTTTTCAGCTGAAGCAGGCACACAGGAAAGTGTACACATCCGAGGTGTACGGGCAGAGAAATCATCTTTACATGAACATACACAAGTAATCTCAAGCCAAGACAAGGGATAGCTCATCTGCAGCCTCCCACGTGGCCCCGGGCGCTCCCCTCCCAGCTTCCGAGAGAGCCCCTCCCAGGCAACCCCTGTCCCGGGACCACAGGGGATGGTTTAGCTTGTTCCCATGCTCTCCAGTTCATCTGCTTCACTGCTCCTCAAATCTGAAAAATGAACTTTAGGCTAGTGAGATGGCTCATCAGGTCAAAAGGGTCCACTGCCTGGCCTGGCAACCTGAGTGTGATCCCCAGGACCCACATCGTAGAAAGAGAGAACCAGCTCCTGCCAGCTATCCTCTGGCCTCCACATGTGCACCGTGGCACAAGGACACACACACTAAAGTGTAATAAAAACTTAAAATTAAAAACACACTATTTCTCATGAAACATATTAAAGTAAACGCTAAGCATCTTGGAGTGGGTGGGGCACTAAGATGGCATCTTGTGGGCGGAGCACCAAGCAGGTTGGAGTCCTGACAGCTCAGGGGCATTTGTCTACAATGTAGATAAATCCACTCTCCAGCACTTGATAGAAAATAAATCAGTAAATAACGTCACACAGAAGGATGGCCTCCCAGAAAGCCTGCTAAGGAGGAAGGCCTCCCTTCCAGGCAGACAGAACTGCTTTGAAATAAACGGACGAGATGGCCGCCCAGCCGCGAAAGTGCCAGGCATAAGCAACTGTTGACTTGTAAATTCTGTGTTCTGAAATTTTAATTTCAATTCAAAGACAACCACATCACTTAAGACATATGTCTTGTTTGTAAATTAAAAAAAAAAAAAAATCTGCCAGGTGGTGCTGGCACACACCTTTTAATCCCAGCACTGCGGAGGCGAAGGCAAGTGGATCTCTGTGACTTGGAGGCCAGCCTGGTCTACAGAGCTAGTTCTAGGTCAGCCGAGACTATACAAAGAAACCCTGTCTCAAAAAAAAAAAAAAAAAAAAACCTAAACAAACAAACAAACTAAACAATATCCAACTCTTGGAAAATGATGGCTTCTCTCTGCCAGGGCCATCAGTGTATCTATGGACTCTGTGGGGCCTGACCAGGAAGTCCTCTGAGACCCACAGAGCACCTTCCTCTGGCTCTTTTCTTGCACATGGGTGGCTGCCCTCCTCAGGCCTTCATCAAGCAGTACCCAAAGCTCGAGGTTAGCTCTCTGTCCTCATTTTGGGCAGCAGGTGATCAGCAATCCTACAGGCTTCTGTGACACCATATTGGTCTGTTTTTCGTTCTTCCTCACCGGCCCCTCCTCCTCCTTTCTCTCCCTTTCATTCTGCAACATTCAGAGACATTTGTAACTCCATCCCCTCTGTTCTTTAACTGGGTGACCTCATCCCATCCCACCCTATCTGTATGTCTGTGACTTACAAGTAAGCATTTCTAGACTAAACATCAGCTCTGAACTCCAGGCCTGCTTATGAACTCCTGCCCTGTCTTATGGCCATTTGTCATCTCTGCTTCGATGTCTCACACAGCCTTCCTACCCCAGAGAGGGCCTTCTCATTTTTGTAAATGACACCAGGATTCCTTCAGCTGCTCAGGCTAAGATTGAGTCACACTTGAGTCATTGTTCTCCTCGTACCTCACCACCAATCCAGGAAACCTCCTGTTTCCTCGGCCCCCAGTGTGTCCCGAATGCTCTCCTCTCTCTGCATCCTCTTTCGCTCTTCCAACTCTGGTCCACCATGCCTTACATTCTCTTCCAAGCTCTCTCCTACTCCCCACTCCCCTTCTTCCAATGTGACCATCCCCCTTTAGCCAGACTCACGTTCCCAAAGGTAAATGGGGTCTTAGCAACAGGCTGTGAGTGCCTACCACATTCAGAATGAAGTCTGAATTCACAAGGTGCAGGCCACCACCTTCGAGCATCCCTTGCCTGGTTCTCTGCTTGTCTCCTCATTCGTGGTACCTTCTTTTTGTCCCTAACTCTGGCTGTTCTCGCTCCTAATTTGGAGTCTTCCTTCTACTTGGGATGCTCTGCCCTAGTCTTTGAACCAGGCTCTACCTGTCTCTTCTCATCATGTGGGTATGACCCCAACTCAAACGCACCGCCATAGAACAAAACTTACTTGCTTTGATGGCTGTCTCCTGGTCAATCTTTTTGTTTTTGTTTTTAAAGATTTATTTATTTCTAGTCTATGTATGTGACTGGTTTGCCTGACTATATTTCTGTGCACTGTGTCTACACCCCTAGAGGCCAGAAGTGGGTATCAGATCTCCTAGAACTAGAGTTACAGATGGTTGTGAGCTGACATGTGGGTGCTGGGAATTGAACCCAGATCCTCTAGAAAAGCAGTGAGTGCTCTTAATCACTGAGCCATCTCTCCAGGCCTCTCGCCTGTCCGGCTCAATCTTCACAGCTCATTTTCAGATTTAAATCTTCCCTACGCCTTTACGGCTGACTTGTTAACGACAGTCTCCTTGGGGAAGGGACCCTCCTTCATGGTCTCTCAGGCCAGCACCTTCTAGCAGAAAGCACTGTAAAGGCGACAAACCAGAACTCAGCAACGCCGAGAAGAGGCAACAACAGCACGTGTGTGGTTTGTCACACAAGGCTTATCTGACACCTCCTACTCTTGTAAAGGTCACCTTTATCAGGCTCCTGTCAGCTGATGCCGAGCTTTATGACAAGAGCTATCAGGGCCAAGTGAAAGGCCTTCCTTGTGGCTTCTCCGGTGCCCAGGTTTCTCAGTTCTTGAACCTTCCCCAGATTGAAGGCCCTGTCCTGTGCCTAGCACCGTTGCTGATCTCTCCTTCTGGCCTGCTCCTGGGCGTCTGCGCTCTGTCAGGCCAGACCTGCCTTCACTTTATTTCACTTTCCAGGTGACCCTTCATCCCAGAGATGGACGCTTGTCTTAGCTGCTCTTCCCTAAAGACATTACAGGAGGGGCCATACCATCGATCAGGCTAACAATCAATGTTAGAGTGATCTTAAGTAAGAGTCCCCAGCAAAGCACTTTCTAACAGACATTGCCACTGAGTTTAAGGGGGCACTGGGCAGTCTTTAAGTAGAAGGTACCTCATGCAGGCTGCTTTACTGCAGACAGAAAACCTAGGGTTAAGCCTGCCTCTCCTGATCACTTCACTGGACTCAATGTTGTGATCATTAAAAAGTGAAAGAAACATCAAGATAGTTTCATGGGGCACAGTGAGGCATGGGGGAAGGGGCTGACCCTGCAGGCCCGTGAGAAGGCATCCCTTCCCCCTGAGGGACCAACCACACGGCTATAGCATAGAATGGGGTTTATTTAGGGTATGGGAAGGGGAGTTAAGAGGGTAGTAGAGGCAGAGTAAGGCAGAGGGAAGGAGAGAGGAGAGGTGGCCATGACCACATGGAGAGAGGGAGGAAGGCTGTGGGGAATGAGGGGGAACAAGGGGCAAGTGTGTGAGAGTAAGACAGGGAGGAGGGGTCAAGCAGCCCCTTTTATTGTGGGCTAGCCTACCTGGCTGTTGCTAGGTAACTGTGGGGGTGGAGTCCAGACAGAATACCAACACTCAACATTGTGTAAGCCATTAACTTCCCGATGTCACTCATTTACTAAATCTGAGGTTTTTCCAGAGCTGCGTATGGGAGTCTTAGTAGCCCTAGCCATTAATCCTAGCACTTAAGAAACAGAGGCAAGATAATTGGGAGTTCAAGATCAGCTATGGCTATATAATAAGCTAAAGGCCAACCTGTTCCACCTGGCCCTGAAACACTAAAGGAAGTAAAAAGAAACAAAGTTTTCCTAACTCTTTCACTTTGTGGCCTGGGCCCTGTTCCACAGTTCCCTGTCTAGGGGCTGAGATGGCAGATCAAGAGCACTGTAACTTTTCCTCTGAGTCATAAACTCAAGGAACAAAGTTTTCTTCAAGATCTCAGCTGTCATTTCCTTTCTGTAACTACAGAAAGTTATCCTGGGAGTCAGGTGAATTCCTGAACAGTGAACCTGTGGCCCATGGGTTTCTAGTCCAACCTCTCAGATTGGTGGAACCTACCTGTAACTATAGAAACATAAGGCCTGTTTATCTAATGGAGCTGCTAATCTGACCTACAAGGGAAGTTTTATCCCCAGCAAGAACTTAGACTTCCTGAGGACAGAAACTTTGTTTCCTCAGTACCACAATCTCAGTCTTCAGTATATTAACACACTGAATGACTTAATTAATTAATGTCTTTCCTAAGCAGAACATTGCCTGGTGAAACCTGAAATAAGAGGAATAAGAGACAAGGTAGCCAGAAGAGAACTTTGGCTACAAGTAACGGACTCGCTTAACCAACTAGGCATTGTTACCTATTAAAAGCCAGCCAGATTCAGACAGATCAGGTTTTTGCTCAACCCACCATTTAAGACCCAGGTTCGTTTTGTTTGGTACGTCTGTATGTTAGCCCATTTGATCCTTCAGTGATGGCAAAGCAACAGTTTCCCTCCCAGTGGGTAGTCCAAATCACCAACACAGCGGTTGAAGCGTTTCTCCAGAGAGATGATCCCCTGGACATTTGTACTCATGAAGAGCTGCACTGCAGATTCGGCTGCCCAGCCAGCACTGCACACATAGCTGTCGGCTAATGCACAACAAATGGGTATGCAAATGAGAGCTGGCATGGTCCTGAAAGAGCTATAGGAAATGCCAATGAAGAGATTCTGACAGATGTCCGAGGAGTTCAGAGGAAAAGCTCCCCGCTGGGCAAATATGGGGGAAGGAGCTTGGGAGGCAGCGGGGCCTCGGAAGATGAGTAAGACTTCTGAAGACAGCCCTGGCAGCCGCGTAGCCAGAAGGGCACAGCATGAACGGGGAGGGAAGACATGGAACATTTGTCACATTCGTGTGTCATCTTTGTCAGAGGACAAGCTGATCTCTGGCTCGCTGGCATATTCGTCTGTAGGAAAGGGAAGTTTGCTCATCTTGAACCGGCAACTAGAGAAACTGAGGTTCATTTCCAGAGCCCTCGAGTGAATCGGCCGTTCTCTAAGATTCCTGATGCTTTGCCAAATTGTTCTCTAAAGCTTCCCCTTTGAGCACAGGGGGATTTTAAAAGCCAACACCGGGGCTTTCGCACACTCATGTTTCTAAAATCCTGTCCACGGAATGGAAAAACCCTGTGAGGTCACCACTGCACGCCACCCAATCACCTTCTCAGATAAGACGGCCTGGTTGTTCTTCCTCAAAGCCAAGGAAGGTAGAGTCAAATCCAGAAGGCTACAGAAGTGATTTGGAAGGACACTGGGAACAGCCTGAGGGTATGGGAAGTTGGTACACCGCTTGGCTATTGGATTCCGTTTCTTGGATTCCGTCAGTTCAGACTCAGATCAAAGATTCTTTCAGTGAGTAAGCTCACCAGGCAGGGACAAGCTTTGATGATAACACAGAAAGTGATTCATCCTGTCCTGGCTCAGCCAGGCTGGGACAAATGTCACCCACTCACTTTGATTGATGTACCCCATTCATAGAAATATGCGAACAGATATTGATTTTTTGAGCTCCACCATTACTCACTGTCCTTGGCAACTGACTTGCTTCTTTGGCTTAGTTCTGTTGATGCTATTGCTGCTGCTAACAAATTGCAGGTTAGTGAACCATGAAGGGGTCTTCCTGCAGCTAAGCAAGAGAAGAGTTGACAACAGACACGCCGTGTGTGGCATGGGGTGGACTCTAGAGTAGCATTTCTCAGCTTGTAGGTCACGACCCCTTCGGGAGGGTGTCAGATGTCCCTTCCGCAGGAGGGTCTAAGACTATCAGAAAACACAGATTTTACTTTACAATTCATAGCAGTAGCAAAGTTACAGTTATAAAGTAGCAATGAAAGCAACTTTACTGTTAGGGAACACCCAGGACATTGAGGAACTGTGTTAAAGGGTCTCAGCATTAGGAAGATCGAAAACCACTACTCTAGAGAAATGGTGCCTCTCCCGGGTTTCAAGATCCTTGTTCCTATTATCTCTGAAGTAGGAACTCTGAGATAGTCAAAAGAAAACTGCAGAGAGTTCTAGGGTGATAATTAGTGTCTGAAACAAAAAGAAAGAGTTAAGACAAACCTCTGGATGAGACGGCTGTCATCTGGGAGCACAGGGAAGAAGAAGGGGGAAAAAAAAAACTAAAGAAATTCTCAAGCACCCAGCAAGGCTCCTCTCACTAGGCTGCAGGCTCAGGTTCTTTCTGACTGTCTCACCTGGATAATTTTATTTGGGAAGGGTTCTTGTAACAGAACTTAGTGCCTAAGAACTATTAGATAGGCTCCCTATGGGCTGTCAGTTCCAGCTCTGTCCCACTCGGGCATCCAACAAACTCCATCACCATCTTTTTGCCATGCTTGGAAGTTCTACAGATGAATGTGACCTGACTCTAAAGGACAATCGGTGGTGAGAGGAGAACAGAACACCTGACACAAACACGAGTGAGGAAGCATGAGTGTGTCACAGAGGAGGACATCCAGTTCCGGGTGACATGTCAAGGATATTCCCAAAATGACATGATTCTTAGGATTCTTCAAATGAGGGTTGAGAGATGAGTACAAATTAGTCAGGAAAATAAGAGAATAAAAACAAACAAACAAAACAAAACCAAAAAAAAAAAAAAAAAAAAAATTCCCAAACTGGTCAACATCAGCAAATCCTTAAAGGGCGCCACTTCAGCTCATTCCAAAGCAGCAGAGCGGGCTGATTGAAGAACACCTTTAGGGATGGGGACGGGACCGCTGAACGAAGTTAAAACGTGACCTGTTCAGAACCGGAGCTTAAAATAACCATCCTGACAGTGGAAGGAGAGAGCAGGAGGACAAATTAGGGGGCTCCCAAGCCACAGATAATAAGGGGGTGAATTTCACAGCATCTCTTAGGAAAGATAGAGGGGCTCCCTCGTGGTGCTGGGGTCCACTGAGGAAGAACGGCAACAAGGATGAGGCCAGAGGTGATCCAGGCGCCCCCAACAGGAGGCTGTGGGAGGTGGCACCCTTGCTGAGAAATGACATACAATAAGGTGGCTGGGGGGGGGGTGCGGGGAGGCAGTGGAGGGGGAGAGTGCAATAGGTTCCTTTTTATTGACATTGAAACATAACATGAAGGTTGATAACATTGAAGGTTGTTGAATCTAGGACCCCACAGAAGCTGGGCAAGTGCTCTACTCCCAAGTTGCCCCCAGCTCTGATTACATTTTGAGCTAGAAGTTGTTCAGCTTTTTTTTTTTTTTTTTTTTTCGCTTTCAATAGTTTGAGCAAAATGTGTCCTGGTAGAGTTTCCAATGCGTTTGTTCTGCTTAGCATTTACTAAGATTCCAGAGTCTAACTCTATGCCTTTCATCAAGTTGGGAAAAATTTTCAGGTTTTATCGTTTATAAACAAACAAACAACCCAAAGACCTATTATTTTCTCTTCATTGTGGATTGCAACTAGTACATGTTTAAGATTTTGATACTTGGGCTGGAGAGATGGCTCAGCGGTTAAGTGCACTGGCTGTTCTTCCAGAGGTCCTGAGTTCAATTCTCCGCAACCACATGGTGGCTCACAGCCATCTGTAATGGGATCCGATGCCCTCCTCTGGCATGCAGGTGTATGTGCAGGTAGAGCACTCTAAAATAAGTAAGTAAATCTTAAAACAAACAAAAAACATTTTGATACTTATCGAAAGGCCGGGGAAGCTCTATCATTTTTTTAAATCAGATTCTCTCTAATCTTCAGATCATTGATTGCCTCAGATTGCCTTCATTAGTCATTGATGTGTTTTCAAAGATTCGTTTATTTATGATTTATGCATTTTATGTATATGAGTGCTCTGTCTGCATGCACGCCTGCAAGCCAGAGAGGGCAAACAGTCTTGTTACGGATGGTTGTGAGTCTCTGTACAGCTTGCTGGGATTAGAACCCTGGTCCTCTGGAAGGGCAGTCGGTGCTCTTAACCACTGAGCCATCTTTCCAAGCCTCCCTTGATGAGTTTTTCAAATTCACCAACTGTTTCACTCACCAACCTCAGTCTTCTTGGAAGTTCTTCAAGTTGATCTCCTTATTTCTGATGCTTAAGCAGTAAAATTAGAAGTAAGAACCCAGGGCCTACATTATAGGCATGGACACTATTCAACAGAAAATGCTATAAAATGCATACGGTAATGTGATCAAAGGAGGACAGGAGCTTGAAGGACAGCTGGCAGGGTACACATATGGGGATGTTTGGAGGGAGGGAAAGCATAAATATTGTAATTATAATCTTAAACATAAAGAAATTAAAAATGCAGAAAGGAATGGTCCGTCACTTGAGCTGAGAAAAGTGAGAAAACACTTTTTTAAGCTTATTTTTGTTTCTTTCTTTTTTGTTCTCTTCCTCCTCTTCCTCTTTCTCCTCCTCCTCCTCCTCCTCCTCCTCCTCCTCCTCCTCCCCCGCTGCCACCGCCTCCTCTGATCTTCTGGCTGGAGAGATGGACCAGAGGTTAAGAGCACTGAATGCTCTTCCAGAGGATGGGGGTTCTATTCCCAGGGCCCACTTGGTAGCTCACAGCTGTCTGTAATGCCAAGACCTGACACCCTCACACAGATCTATATGTGGGCAAAACACCAAAGCACAAACTAAACATTTAAAAAAAAGGACAGTCGCCGGGCGATGGTGGCACACGCCTTTAATCCCAACACTTGGGAGGCAGAGGCAGGCAGATTTCTGAGTTCGAGGCCAACCTGGTCTACAGAGTGAGTTCCAGGACAGCCAAGGGCTACACAGAGAAACCCTGTCTCGAAAAATCAAAAAAAAAAAAAAAAGTTTCTGACCTTCTGCTGAGCTCCCTTGTTCAGTCATGAGGATAATTTGTCTGCCTGCCTGCCTGCCTGTCTGCCTGCCTGCCTGCCTGTCTGCCTGCCTGTCTGCCTGTCTGTCTGCCTGCCTGTCTGCCTGTCTGCCTGTCTGCCTGTCTGCCTGTCTGCCTGTCTGCCTGTCTGCCTACCTGCCTGTCTGCCTGTCTGCCGCCTGTCTGCCTGTCCAGACCTCAGCAGCTAGTTTTGCTCCAGACCTGATTGGACCTTTCACCTCAAATGTCAACTCACGGTGTCTTGTCGGCTTACTCTTGGATTTCTTTGGATCATTTCTTCCCAGAGTTCATCAGTATCATCGGTGACTAGTTAAACCAATATGGGTCACTCTGCTGTTAACAAACACGTGGCTCCAGATTCCCAGTAAATATTTGTTGAATAAATTCAGGTACGGGCTGGTGAGGTGGCTCAGCAGGTAAGAGCACCCGACTGCTCTTCCAAAGGTACAGAGTTCAAATCCCAGCAACCACATGGTGGCTCACAACCATCCTTAACAAGATCTGACTCCCTCTTCTGGAATGTCTGAAGACAGCTACAGTGTACTTACATATAATAAATAAATCTTTAAAAAAAAAAATTCAGGTACATACTTCATATTTCTAATTGGCCTCTAGGGGTTTCCACACACTTAATAAGCCAGGATTGAGCTGCGTCTCGGACTGTCTCTTCCTTACTACCCACTTCCAGCAAACTTGCTCTTCTTCAGGTATCTGTCTGTCTGTCTGTCTATATCTACCTATGTATGCCTGTCAATCATCTTCTTCATGTGCCTTGACATTTCCATTTGCACACAGGCCTATCAGAACCCAGAAGTTGCACCTCCCAGCTCTGCTCCTGGCTGGCCCTTCTGCACAGTTGGCCCTTCACCTGGCCTATAATTCTTACCCAGGCTTCATTCTCAGTCATTTTTTAGCTGATACTTCCCTGACCGTTTGCTATAAAATGAATATAATCCATTGTCTTCTTCTCCACAACCTCTCTCTTTATCCTCACTTTTCTCTATCACATTGATTTGCTATCAATTACAGATCTGCTTGAATTTCTCCCCTCCCAAAGTATAATCTCTCTGAGATGTGGCCTTTCCAGTGCTGTGCCCCAGTCCTGAGAAGAGAGCAGAGCGTGGAGCAGGTGTTCAATAAATATCTTTTTAATTAAATGATCATTGAAGCTACTTGAATGAAGAGGGAGAAGAGCTGGATGTAGTGGTGCATACCTTTAATGTCAGCATCACCAAGGCAGAGCTCTGTGAAGTCTGGGCCACCCTGGTCTATAGAGCAAGTTCCAGGTTATGGATACATAGTGTGGCCCTGGAGAGTTAGTGATTTGGTGATTTTGGGTATGATATTTATTTTGGTGATGTTGCAGAAGAAACCAGACCACAGCGGGATATGACACAATCAGCCAACAGAGACACAGGGTCAGAGGCCGGAGGAAAAGCAGGCTGAAGCCGAAAGAATAGACTAAGGAGAGGCAAGAGTGGAAGTGATAATCTCACAGGAAGAGCTCAGTTTTTGACTCTGAGAGGCAATGAAGAAGGCTCAGCCTTCTGTTTCATGCACGGCCAGGGCTGCTACTACGGCGGATACTGTCTATGTCCTGTAGGCCAGCTCTGGACCAATAGGAACCTACTGTCCTCCAAGGCACAAGCCTTGGAGAAAAGAGGTTTTCCAACATAATACATAAGGCGTGCCTCTGGCAGGGGAGTATCTGCTGGATGGTGCCTTATTCTACAATCTAGGGAAATGGCCTTATTTAGAACTCACGTGTTTTAGGTAAATAACAATGAGAATTTCAGTGAAATATTCTTTCTTTCTTTCTTCTTTTTCTTCTTCTTCTTCTTCTTCTTCTTCTTCTTCTTCTTCTTCTTCTTCTTCTTCTTCTTCTTCTTCTTCTTCTTCCTTCTCCTTCTTCTTCTTTTCTCCTCATTTTCCTCCTCCTCCTCCTCCTCCTCTTGCTCCTCCTCCTCTCTCCTCTTCTTTTTCTTCTTGAGACAGGGCTTCTTCATATAGCACTGGCTGTCCTAGAGTTTGTTTTGTAGACCAGGCTGGCCTCAAACTCACAGAGATCTGCCTGTCTCTGGCTCTGCCTCCCGAGTGCTGGGATTAAAGGCAGGTGCCACCACTGCTTGGCTCTTTTCTTCTTAAACATGTTAGGCACATGTATGTGCTGAACCATTGTACCTGCCCTCTTTAAGAACTTTTTGTTGGCATCTTCATTTGTATATGTTAATTAGAGTTCAATGTAGTCATTATCTCAGTCTTTTTTTTTTTTTTTTTTTTTTTTTTTGCTGCTACTTAACTCATTAATACAGTCTGGGTAGTTTACAAAGGTTGACAGTTTATTAAGTTCATGATTCTGGAGGATACGGAGGTTCAATTTCAAGGGTCTGAGTCAGGTGCTGGTCTTTTGTTGATCGGATTCTGCAGAATCCTGATGTGAAACAAGGCATCATGTAATGAGAAGGGCCAGTCCAGCAGAGAGGCCAAACTGGCTTCTACAGACCAAGTGGAGCGATAATTTATGACTTCGTTAGTTTATGAGGGTGGAAACCTCAAGGCCTAATCACCCACTAAGGCTCATCTTGCCCAATTCTTCACAACTTCCATGACTTAAAGGTCAACATAAGTTTTGGTGGGGGCATTCAGAACATAATCATATCTTTTCCGGGTTTTCTAGGATAAATCTGCACAACTTTAGATTCGTGCCAGAGGAGAACCGAAACTCTCTGTACAGTGACCACCCTTCCCTGTGTAAAGCAAGAAGGAAGAACAAATGTGTCAGAGACAGCCAGAGTTCCCCTTTCACATCAGATGCCTACACCTGGGAGCAGATGGGGTCATTGAGGGGGGGGGGGGGGGATGAGATAGGATTTCATGTGTGAAATTCTTACTGGAATTTACTAGCAGAGGAATAACAAAAGCCATGTTGTGCTGTTCTAGAAACTCCAAGGAAAGAGATGGGGGTAGGGATGAGTAATTGTCTATGGACTGGATCCATCAGGGAAGACAAAAAAGCTTTTCTATAAACTTAAGAATCGCAGTCTTAGGGGTGGTAGCAAGGAAACAGTACTGAGGAAATACAGGCTCGTTGAAGCTACCGTCTCTCTGTTGAAGTGCTCTACTAGGGAGAAGACTCTATGCTAGGACTAAAGACCCCATCTGCGTGCGGCGCTCTGGTAGCTGAGAATGGCAACATGTGTGTCTTTGATAATAAAATAGAGATCTGGGTGGTCATATGTGGTAGCCCATGCCTATAATCCTAGCACTTGGGAGACTAGGACCAAATATTCAAGACTAGCTTGGTCTACATAATAAGACTGTCTTAAAATAGTATATATTATTTGTAATGCTTTATTGTAGTTGCTTGTATTCTAATGCTAATTATGTTCCCCCAAAAGCTGTTTGAATGTAGCTTCTGGAAACCTACCCCCAGTTGGTTCCGATAAACAGGCCACCAGCCAACAGAGGACAGACAGGGGATTTTAGGCTTCCCCAGCATGGGACCTGGGGGAGGTGGAGGAAGGAGAAGGGAGATCAGCCATGCTGGGAGTGTGTGGAGGGCAGGAAAGATGCCATGCCTGAGAAGAGTGGAGCACAGAGAGGCGTAACCCCCATGTGAAGGAGCTCAGAATTATTGGTGGGCAATAGTGGTGGTTAGACTGTGGCCCACCTACTGTTGTTTTAAGTATATTAAAATATAAAGGCTGTGTGTGTGTGTGTGTGTTTCATTTGGGAACTTAAACCATTGAGGGCAGGTAGCAAACCCACCATCTGGATTTATTAATTTAAGAAAATTACTACATTTTATAGTATATAATGTCTTCAAATAGAATTTATTACATGATCGTAATATTTAAAATAACAATAGAGATATCCAAGAACAACACACAAAAGAAAAAATAGACTATCACTAACAGCAGCAACAACAAAAGTCCATGGCAGTTGCATCTGTTGCTTATATACCCAACCATGCATCTGGGCTTACAGACTGCTAAAGGCAGTTAGGACATTTACATCAACTTGTCTGATGAGAGTACAGGGGAATGTGACATTTTCATATTCTTCTACCATGTGTGACACAAAGAAGGAAAGTGACTTGACCCTGGTCACTTTGTAAGTCATGAGGAAAGATGGCAAATGAACATGGCTTTCTATGAACCAACCTAAAGACCACCAGGTGCTCACAACACACACACCTTCCTGGCTCGGTTGCATTCTTCTTTAGCTTTAACCCAAGGAAAACATGATGAAAGGGGGGTGTCTCTCACAACTTTTTTTTTTTTTTTTTTTTTAAAAAGATGTTTCTTTAATCATATGAGTGGGGGTATGTGCCCACAGGTGCAGGCGCTTTAATAGGCCATAGGAGAACATCAGGGAATTATAGATGCTTGTGAGCTTCCCAACATGGGTACAGGGAACTGAACTCAGGTCCTCTCCAAGAGAGATACGACGCTTGACTGCTGGGACATCCCTCCAGCCCAAGTGTTTTAGGCTTTTAATACTGTGGACAGACAGCATGACCAAGAGCTCTTCTTTTTTTTTTTTTTTTTTTTTTT
>NC_034590.1:164542739-164557381 GCF_900095145.1 Mus pahari | reverse complement strand
GAACTCACTTTGTAGACCAGGCTGGCCTCAAACTCAGAAATCCACCTGCCTCTGCCTCCCGAGTGCTGGGATTAAAGGCGTGCGCCACCACGCCCCTCTCCAAGAGCTCTTCTTATAAAGACAACATTTAACTGGGCCTGGCTTACAGGTTCACAGGTTCAGTCCATTATCATCAAGGTGGAAGCATGGCAGCATCCAGGCAGGTATGATGCAGGAGGAGCCGAGAGTTCTCCATCTTCATCAGAAGGCTGCTAACAGAATACTGACTTCCAGGCAGCTAGGATGAGGGTCTTAAAGCCTGCACCCACAGTGACACACCTACTTCAACAAGGTCACACCTTCTAATGGTGCCACTCCCTGGGCAGAGCATATACAAACCATCACACCAAGCTCGGTTCTAATGTGAAACTGTCTTGCTTCCTGTGGCGACTATGGTCTACTGCCCACATTCTCCTTCAGAGTAAATGGCTTGAGTTTCTTAGCAGCAGGAGCACTGGCTCTTCGCAGGAGCAGTCCATTAACTGGCTGATGGATGAGGAGTGGAGGAGGGCTACCCCAGAGCTAGAGGTCCTCCTATGGGATTGCTTAGGGCTCCCAGAGCAACTGTCACCCCTCACCCTCCAGGGCTCACTCTCCAATGACCTGAAACAGAACTCTGAGTGAAAAGCCCATCAGGACCACAAAGAACCTCTCAGGAGCAGTGGTTACAGAAGATGAGAATGGTACAATGAAACTATCTGTTAAATGGACTAGGGTCTCAAAGTGAGCCACTCGTCCTATGTATATTTTAACAAGACAAAGCTGTGACCCATATATGGTGGTCTGAAGGTTTAGTGGTTCTCTTAGTTAGGGTTTTACTGTTGTGAACAGATACCATGACCAAAGAAACTACAATTAGTTTGGGCAGGCTTACAGGTTCAGAGATTCAGTCCAGTATCATCAAGGCAGAAGCATGGCAGCATCCAGGCAGGCATGGTGCAGGCAGAGCTGAGAGTTCTCCATCTTCATCAGAAGGCTGCTATGAGGGGACTCCTTTCCAGGCAGCTAGGATGAGGGATCTAAAGCCCACACCCACAGTGACACACTTACTCCAACAAGGCCACACCTTCTAATAGTGCCACTCTCTGGGCTAGGCATAGTCACACCACCACAATGGTTTAATGAAAGAATTCATCAAGCACATTGAAAAATCACAACAACAATCTGTAATCTGTAATAGACTGCAGTCAGGGCTGACTGCAGACATGTGCAATCCTTCATTTATTTCGTTACTCACTTTTATTAGTACTAGCCATGGTTAGTATGCTCATTTATTTTTTTCCTTCCTGCATCTTCCCCCCAGACTTCCCTTTGGGAAAGTTTCTACCAGTGCCATCATTAAAAAAAAAAAAAAAAAAAAATCAGGTATCAGATGAAGCCTGGATCCTGACTGCCACCTAGTGGAAGTTTTGAATATTAATGCATCAATTGTTTTCAGCTAAAATGGCTAAATATGGCCACATCAAATTAAGGGCTACTGGTCTTGAAAGTGTGAAACTGTAAAGCTCATTTTGATTTTTGCAAATATAAGAGTTGCTAAGGTCTTTCTATTATCTTGAGGGGTTGCTTAGTACAGTGGCTCTCAACCTTCCTAATACAGTTCCTCTTGTAGTGACCCCCAGCCCCCAACCATATATACTGAGGACCAGCTTCAGCTTGGGAGAGAGGGTCTGGAGAAAGAGGTTTGGGAGCTGCGGAAGAAATGACTTGGAGTCTGTGATGGATGCAAGCTGATTCTCTTTGTAGATAGCTCTCTCTTGCACACTACCCCCCAGTCTCTTGTTTTGCATAAGCTGCTTCCTTAGGAATTGCATCTCAATCCAATCCTTCACTCCAGGTTCCCTTTTGTTTGGTCCATGAATCAGCATTTTGTGACCTTAGCCCCTTGACTCAAAAGACAAGAGAGCCAGCCGCGTGGCTGAAGCAGCTTAGTCTGCTGCTTGCTGGCGCTGGAACACTGACCCCATTGTTCTACTGTATTATCACCAACTCCTTCACTGAGCTTGGCTGTCCTGGAACTTGCTCTGTGGACAGACTTGAACTTAGAGATCTGTATAGCTCTGTCTCCTGAATACTAGGATTAATGGCATGTATCACCACCATACCTGGACCTAAGCTTTCTTCACCTAGAACTTGCTCTGTCCCAGACTGGCCTTGAACTCAGAAGTCTGCTTGCCTTTGTCTCCTGGGATTAAAGGTGTGTATCACCTTGCCTGGGCCTAAGCTTTTCATGGTCACTATTCCTCAAGACCTGGGTCAAAAGCTTGTATCTTTCAGCCACAAGATCTGGATCGTAAGTGTGCCCTCTATTTCCAGGTAAGAGGATACCCTCAGGAGCTGTGCTGCAAAGGAGTACAGTAACTCCGCTTTCTTCTTCTTTTATTTGGTTTTATGTGCACTAGTGTTTTACTTGCATGTATGTCAATGTGAGAGTATGAGATCCCCTGACACTGGAGTTACAGACAGTTGTGAGTTGCCATGTGGTTGCTGGGAATTGAACCTGGGTCCTCTGGAAAACCATCCAGTGCTCTTAACTGCAGACTAAGCCATCCCTTCAGCACTAGTAAGTCCACTTTTAAAGACATTTTAAGGGCTGGAGAGATGGCTCAGCAGTTAAGAGCACTGACTGTTCTTCCGAAGGTTCTGAGTTCAGATTCCAGCAACCACATGGTGGCTCACAACCATCCGTAACAAAATCTGATACCCTCTTCTGATATGTAAGTACACTGTAGCTGTCTTCAGACACTCCAGAAGAGGGTATCAGATGTCATTACGGATAGCTGTGAGCCATCGTGTGGTTGCTGGGATTTGAACTCTGGACCTTCGGAAGAGTAGTCGGGTGTTCTTACCCACTGAGCCATCTCACCAGCCCATAATAAATAAATCTTAAAAAAAAAAAAAAAGAAAGACATTTTAAGGAGGTGGAGAGATGGCTCAGTGGTTAGGAGCACTGATTGCTCTCCTGGAGTACTGGGCTTTGATTCCCAGCACTCACAAGATGGCCTACAACCATCTGTAACTCCAGTCCCAGAAGGTCCCATGCCCTTTCGGCATTTGTGAGCACTGCATTCATGTGGTACAGACACTTGTAGGCAGAACACTTGTACATATAAAATAAAAGCTAAAAAAATAAAAGCAGAGACCATCCTAAATAATTCCTTCTACTAAGTATTCACACTTTTCTACCTAGCCTTCAAAGGGCTCCGAGTGCCCACTGCCTTCACCGCCATGGCTCCCCTGAGGTCTGGTCCACCCTTCTGCTGTCCTTTGTTTCTGAGGACCACATATGTATTTGTACTCTCACCTTCTGTCTGTACTTACCAGGCAATCTCCCAGTGTTCTCCTTCACTCTCCTCCCATAGTTGCCAGCACATGTGCACATGGACACATGGGAGGGGCAAACCTACTCCACCTTAAAACAGAAAGAGCCTGAGTGCTTGACTTGCAGCTGAACCCAAGCTACACCCAAGTACCAGGAAGGACCCCATGGCTTGTCCTTGGCCCGTACCCCAGAGTTCCTCCCTAGCTACTTCCTAGCAACAGCCAATCAAGATTAGTCTGATTGTTTGCAATGTACTTTCAGACCCTTTGTGATTGTTCATGGTTTTGCTTCGGAGCACCCACCTCTTGGCTTACAATAGTCATTCAATGAGATGCTTGCCAGGCTGGAGCCCCTCTCACTCGCTCCACATTTCTTATAAAACCTTGTCCCACTGAGGGCTCAAGGCTGCTTCACCCTCTGGTCCTGCTGTGACAGGGTCTGCGACGAGTGAGCCAGAACTGGAGCTTGAATGAGAGACCCTACTGTGACTGCATTGGAGTTGGCTCCTTGGTGGTCTTTTGGGGCTTGAGAATGCACACACATATACATGTGCATATACACGCACACAGGCATGAAACCATTCAAAATCTATTCTGCCAGGCTATAAATAATTTTTCCATATTTTCATTCTGAAAATTACCAAAATGAAATTACAGGGAATTAAGAGGTTAGTACCATGAACTGTTACACATTCTCCATTAAATTCAGTATCTGTAAGCAGTTTGCTTTTTAAGTTTCATGTGAACACTCATACATGCATATATATATGCATGATATATATGCATATATATGCATGACATATGAGTTGTGTCAATATTTTACATAATTTTTGTTGTTTGAGAGTATCATGTAGCCTAGGCTAATTTTGAATCACATACCTAAGGCTGGCCTGGATTTCCTTATTCTCATAACTTCGCCAAGTGTTGGGATTATAGACATGTGGTACCACACCCAGCTATGCCATATAGCATTTTGACCACACCACTTGAAGGTATCCCTAAATATCTAAGCATGGGCCTTTCCCTAAGGTAGCTATAAGACACATTTTATACCTAATAAAACTAGCAATTTAGCATCATAAAATATTAACTCCTAGCATCATCTAATACTGTCTATGTTCCAGTTTCTCTACCTGTGTGTGTGTCCCTGGAGTTGGTGCTAGGCTGCTTGTCAGTAAGCAAACTACCACACTACCTCTGTGTCAGTATCACCAGCCTGACAATAATTATTATTATTATTTTGGTTTTTTGAGACAGGGTTTCTGTGTGTCCTGACTGTCCTAGAACTCACTCTATAGACTAGGCTGGTCTTGAATTCACAGAAATCCACTGCCTCTGCCTCCTGAGTGCTGGGATTAAAGGTATGTGCCACCACTGCCTGGATTGTCCACAATTTTTATAGCCCTATTTTTAAAAATTAAGATTGTAATGGTTATTCCTGGTTGTTAGCTTGCTTATATCTGGAATGAACTACAACCCAGAATCGAAAGGCTCACCTGTTATCTAGATCTTGAGGCTGGGAAAATACAAGTTTCTGATCTGGATCTTGGCTTGGAGATCTTGACGCATAGTGGCTATAAATCCCAGGAGACTAAGGCAAGGAGATCTCTGAGTTGAAGGTCAGCTTCTGGAAAAGAACAAGTCCCAGATCCAGGCGTGGTGGTATACAACTCTAATCTGGGCCACACCTTCTACTGGAGACCTACATAAGGACACTGGAAGAAGGAAGATTCACATTTCTTTCCTTCTTGCATTTACTTGTCAGCACATCTGTTGGAATCTACTAGCCTTGTGGGATTGAGCAACTACTAGATCCTTAGACTTCCATTCACAGCTGACTATTGTTGGGTATTGAACTACAGACTGTAAGTCATCATAACAAATTCCCTTACTATATAGAGACTATAAGTTCTGTGACTAGACCCAATCAACATTTACACACCTCATTATTATTTCTCCTTTTGCTTGTTTGGATCTTGAGATAGGCACTTGCTATTAGACCTGGAAGGCCTGAAATACACCAGTCCAGGCACTTTTTAAACTTCAGTTGATTCTCCTACCTCTGCCTCTGGTGTACTTGAGAGACCAAATCTTCTGGGTTCAGACTCCATCTTAGAGAGCCTGACCTAAGATTAAACTCAAGTAAACTAACAGGCCAGTACCTAGCACCAGTTTCCAGGCTACCTCTCCCCACCCCCCACCCCAAGTCCTGTGCCTAACACCAGTTTCCAGGTTACCTCCCAACAAAACCTATATCCGACACCAGTTTCCAGGTTATTCCCCAACAAATCTACAACCCTGCTCCCAGTACTTCATTTCCCAACAACCACCAATCAAGAGGAAAGCAGAAATGAAGTGTATGGTTTGGTTCCCAGCACCAGCCATTTATGTTACAGGCCATAATGGCCCCCCAATTACATCTACACCGGATAGGTAGTTCTTTCTCGCCTCTATAAATGCGTTCCTAAAACTGGGCGGGCACCCTTGCCCTCAAGCTTGAGCTTGAACAAAAGAACCTTGCATCAGATTCAGCTCCCTAGTGGCTTTTTTGGGGGGTGGTGGTGGTGGTGGTGGTGCTCAAGAACATTTCCTGGCTCAACATACCGAGACTACACACAGGCACCACCGTGCCCATCTTTTAAATATTCTAATCCAAAACAGTCCTTACTCCTTTTCATAGCATTGTTTCCTTTTTTGTTGCCGTGATAAAACACCATGACCAAGGCAGCTGAACGATTTTATTTTAGCTTATGGTTCCGGAGTGAGTCTATAATGGCAGGGCAGAGGCAGTAGGCCAAGGACATGATGGCTGAAGTAGTTTGTTGTGAGCTAGCATCAAACTGCACACACAGAGAGCTCAAACTGTAAGTGGTGTGTCTTTAACCTCTCCAAATCTGCTCCCCCACCCCCTGGTGGCTGGAAACACCTCTAAGCAAGTGTTCAATGGCCAAGACAAAGGGCGGTATTTCTCATTAAAATTACATTACTTGAATTATTTAAGTCAAAAGAACTTCGCACTTTCTGGATGGGTGGTTCTTTCCTCACGGCCATTCAACAAGCTATTCTTATTATTTCCTTTAAACTGAAAGACCTGATTATACTTCCTCAGAGGTGACAGTCACTCGGTTAAGAGATGCATAAATTAAGGTTGTCCCACAACTAGTGATGCTGAAGTTGATCGCCAACTTTTCACTGTAACTGTTTATCCTCTGTGGGACAGGATGTTTCCCACTTAGGACGCCTCGTCTGGAAACAACGTCCCCTTCTCTATTTTCTTTCACCGCATGACTTTTAGCGACCATGGGTCGCTAAGCACCTCAAATGGTCACCGTTCCACTTCTACCACTCTATCATTATTGGCTATATTTATTTATTTATTTATTTATTTAGTTTTTGGTTTTTCGAGACAAGAGTTTATCTGTATAGCTCTGGCTGGCCTCGAACTCAGAAATCCGCCTGCCTCTGCCTCCCGAGTGCTGGGATTAAAGGCGTGCGCCACCACGCCCTGCTTATATTTATTTTCTACACAACAAAAAAACCCTTCCCTTCTCCTGACTTCAGGCGCTCGCCTTGGCTGGCCTGGGACTCGCTATACGGGCTCAGACTCAGATCCGCCCGCCATCTGCCTCCCTGTGGGACGCAAGGCACCCGCCATCACTCCCAGCCCGTTCCCGGTACTAAATCTCATCCGGGCTGGGCAGAAAGGCTCGCGAGTTTACGCCCCAGGGAACCCGAGGACAACACCCACGACAGAGAGCCCCTCGCCGCTCCCGGCGCGAGGCGGAAGTGACGTACCACGAACCTGCCCTCTGCCCCCCGGCGCGGCCCCGACACGTCACTTCCTGCCCGTCAGACCACACCCGCTCCGCCTTCCGAGGCCGCAATCGCGGGCCGCTGAGAGGGCGGCGGGGGTCACGTGACCCGGGCGCCATTTTATCCACGAGAGTCCGTGGGTCTCGCGAGATCTCCCCCGCCTTGTCTCTTTCCTCCTGCCTGAGGCCGGCTCCTCTCCCCTCCCCCTCGCCGGCGGACTCTCTCCGTTCTCGACCGAGGCTCGTCGCGGCGGAGAGCCTTCCCGGCTGCAGCCGCCCGTGCCGCCGCTCGCCTCGCCTCGCCTCCCCGACCCCTGCCCGCCGTCCCGACCCCAGCCCCGCCCAAGGTAACGAGCCCCGGAGGGCGAGTCAGGCCGCCGCGGGCCTCGGGCTCGAGTGGAGGCGGAGGCCCGAAGCCAGGGCGCCGGCCCGGCCCGGGCAGTGTGGGGAGGCAGCGGCCTGCGTGGGGGCTTCCGGGCCGAGGCGGCGAACGTGGCCGTCCCGGGGAAGCCTCCGTGAGGTTGCGGGCCGAGGCGGTTTCCATGGACGCGGAGGGTTTGCGTCCCCTGGTGGGAGCTGTGGACGGGGCTCCGGCGTGCTGGCCGGGGTTCCAGGCTTCCGGTGGCCGGAATGTCCCGGACGTGGCCTCCGAGGACCCGTATGTTTGCCCTGCGGGCGCCCTGAGGGGCTTCGCGGCCCCTGGCGACGCCGAGCTGCGGGTTTCTCGGATGAGCTCTGTGGAGGAAGGGTTAGCGCGCCGAGCGGCGACCTCCACCCTCAGTCGGACGGTGGGGAAGGGCGAGGAACGCCTACGGGGTAGTAGTTAACCGAAAAACGTTTCCTCCGACCGGGACAGCCCGTCCGAGCTCACTTCTCTGATTTTTTGACTTTCTCAGCTTTTGAGAAGTAGGTCGCAGTCTTTGTTGACATACACTGCCTTCCTATGCTAGTTAAAGAAAAAGCCGTTTTCTTTCTCTCTTTTTTAATAGCGTGAGTTTTTTTTGGGGGGTGGGGGAGATCTTTTTGTGTAGAAGTTACCAGACATGTTTGCAGTCTTCAGAATTGAACTGCCTTGAAGTTTGTGGACTGGTTAAATCTGAATAAAGTAAAAATGGTGATGAGCGAAACTTGAATTTTGTAGCAAGAGTGATTTAAATTAGGCAGGTCAGCGAAAGTTTTTTTTTTTTTTTTTAATTTGATATTTGACTCGCTTTATGGGCCTTCATTTTCCTCAGATGTCAGAGGATCTAGCAAAACAGTTGGCTAGCTACAAAGCTCAACTCCAGCAAGTAGAAGCTGCTCTTTCTGGAAATGGAGAAAATGAAGATCTACTGAAACTGAAGAAGGATTTGCAAGTAAGTATAGGTGGACACTTGTAGTTAATGTTATTTGAAAAGAATATTTGTCTTTTTCAAATTATGCATTCAAAACGCATAGGCACTCAATGCATCTGTGAGGAAGGTGCTCGCACTTGTATATATGTATGTATATATACAGGTACTGAGGCTTCTAAAATTAGTTTCTCCATTTGGTGTGCATCAGAATGAACAAAACACTTGGTTTTGTAAATCTTGTGTGTACTTACAGGATTTCATGAGAAGAAACCTTGCAACGGAATAAGCTTTTGTTTTAAAAGACTTGACAAGAAAACTTAGTTCAAAAGGTAACACTATTAAGGAAGGAATATACATTCTGACTAAGATCCTTTTTATGACACAAAATTATCTGAAATTGAAATTCAGCCTTATTTTTCAAAGCTAATGGGGTATATACTTTTATTTAAAACACATGATGAAAATGTGTTAAGAGATAATTCTGCATGGATGTTATGTAGGCATTTGAATTTAAGGCTGGGTTTTGTAGTTGTTGAGTAGTTAAACTTTTCATGCAAAGTTTAGGAAGAACAAAACATCTAAGGACATGACCTGGGGTTTCAGGACAAACTTAAATACCTGTTGCTTTTCAGAACACCAGGTTAAGAAAAGTACCATATATAATTTGTAAATATTATATATGAAAACTTTGATCCTAAGAATGTCCTTCAAATTCTGAACCTGATACTTCAGCAGTTTTCAGGGTGTTTTGATGATTTCTTGCTTATTCTATATCCCATCTAAACAGTCATTCTCTTTCTCTTCTCTTCTTTTTTTTTTTCTTTCGGTTTTTCGAGACAAGGTTTCTTTGTGTAGCCCTGGCTGTCCTGGTACTCACTCTGTAGACCAGGCTGGCCTTGAACTCAGAAATCCGCCTGCGTCTGCCTCCCAAGTGCTGGGATTAAAGTCGTGCACCACCATGCCCGGCTTCTCTTTCTCTTCTTGATGACCATTAATAACATTAGATTTTGCCAGCTGTGTATGCATGCCTCTAATCTTAAGAGCTAGGCAGATCTCTTAAGTTCCAGGCCATCCAGGGCTAGATAGTAAGACCCTATTTCAAAAAGGACACGGACACACAAACACAAAAATTTCCAACTTTTATTTTTGGGCTTAATACATTTGGGATTCTGAAAGATCTTACCTGTAATTTAAAGTGAGTAGACTTAGAATAAAGTATATGTTAAAAACAAAATAATGAAGGATAATTTTATTTTGACTAATACTGTTCTACAGTGTTTAGAAACCTTTGGAGTGCATGTGCCATTCATTAGAGAAGTTTAGGAAACATTTCTCCCACTCCCAGATCTTCTGTAAACCCTGAGCAATAACCCAGTGTTTGTTTTCTGCCTGCTCATTTGATTTGTTCACCTGGACCATGAGTGTACATGAAGGTGAAGTGACAGAAACAAACCAACCCGCCTCATCTACCTCTGCCAACTTAAAGTTTGTTTTGTTTGAAGAAGAAAAATAACTTGTCTGTACTTCCTGGGAGTGGAAAGTAGAAATGGTAGAGGGGGAGTTGGGAGCCTAGTTTCAAACAATATTACTATTAGGTCTTTCTAAACGTTTCCAGGGTAAATTATCTGTGGAGTATGGAGTTAGCTATCTTGATATGTAATCTATAATTGAAAGTATGATAGGAAGAAACCCTTATGGTAGACACAGTTTTTACCTAAAAGGCTTACCTGGGCCTCAGTTAATAATGATCTGGAGGCCGGAGATAAAACTACTTAGAATACACAAGGCCCTATGGTTCAATTCCCAGCACTGAAAAATAAAGTCAACAATACACAAAAAAGCAAGTCAGGCGGAGGTAGTTGGCAAATCTCTATGTGTTTGAGGCCAACCTGGGCTACGAAGACTTCCAGGCCAGCCAAGGTGACACTGAGAACTAGTTTCAATTAAAAAAGAAGCAAAGCAGTAATGACTTTGAAGTCCTTCGTTTACAAGGTCTCTTGCATAGCCAGTTAGAACAGCAGTGTGTGGTAGAGCTTGCTTCTGTGATGGTGAGCATCATCTGTGTTTGCTGTTCATGCCATAGCCACTAGCTACAAGTAAACACTGGATAACTAAAACACGGCTAGGGTGGCCGAGGAGCTAATTCTTAATTTTTTTTGTTTTAAGTAACTACAGCTGATTAAGTATTGGGTGATGTAGATTTACAGGCTCCAGCATAAGAACGCCTTAAGCAGTGGCGGTATAGAATACTGTAAATGGCCAATCCTCATTATTTTTTCTCTTACTATGAGAAGTTTGGTTTTGATTACAAGGTATGGTTTGAACGTAAAACTATTGGGAGAAGGAAATCATTTCTTAAGGTAAAATTACAGAAAGTATTTGAATATATGTTCCTGACCTAGTTGTTTGCATTTAGAATAGTGACTTATGTTTCAGTGTGGGTCTCACCTTCACCCACCTGCTCACTCCTTTGGGGGATATGGATATATCCACTATTATTTAAATCCTGTCGGATTAGATTGATTATTCAGCTTGCGGATTCTGCTTTTTTTAAAGGGAGCATCATCATAATGGCTTCTAATACCTTGTGTTTATTTTCCCAGTAAGGTTTCAATGTTTCTGTCTTTCATACAGAATAATAAATTCAGGCAACAAATTAATCTTTTGAAGTTCTAACTGCATTTTTTTTTTTTTTTTTTGGACCTAGGAAAGAAAGTAGGTATAGTAAAATCAGGCTAGCTAGCTCATTAGTTCCCTGGGCAGTCTATAGTAATCACAAAAATAGTCAATTTATTGGGCTGTATTGCTGAATAAACTGGTTCTAAAGGAGGCAGGGGTCAAGTCACTTGTCTCATATATTACAGTGGCTCTCTGCATCCCCGAAACGCCTTCCTTCAGTAAGCAGAGTGCTTGAGTGCACCCCCTTTGACCTGCTGATATGTAGATCACAACATCTGATGCTTCCTGGAATTGCCGATTACTGTAACTGCTGCCCATCTGTCAATGAAGGAGCAGTTTCAGAACTCAGACTTGGGGGAGGAAAAGTAATTAATGGTATGTACCTTCAAGAACTCCCTCATACGTAAAGTAGTTTTTCTAATACTTTGCTCCATATACACATGTGAAGATTAAAATTAAGAAGGTTCTTCATAAATTACTGGGAGGGACGTGTAAGATGACAGTTATAGGACATCAGGAGAAAATTCTCTAGATTTTGTTGTTTACAAGAAGGGTCACCCTGGCACAGAGCTTTGAAAATTATGCACAGCTTTTCAGGACTCTTTTCTTTGAATGTGTTTTGTTATGAATGTGGTGGGGAAATATTCTGTCATATAAGAGAAGGTAAATCTGAGACTTCTTATGGACTGCATATTTGTGTTTTAACTACATGGTCCCAGGAAGGAAGGAGATACAGATATTTAGTGATAAAGACTGGGTTCCTGATCGAAGCCTATCAGTTTGTATTCCTGGCTCTGAAGGTACTTAGCAGAACAAAATTGGTTAAATTATTATATTGTAGGAAACTCTCCTGCTTTATTTACGTAGAATTGTTTAATTAAAAAATATTTGAGGGCTGTAGGTTTGACAGTATTGGGGCACTTGCTGGTTTGCCCAAGACCCTTGGTTCAGTCCTTAGTGTTGTAGAACTAATGATATAAAGCTATGCATAGCCTTCTATGACTTAGAAAAGGGGGAAAATGGTGTCTACTTGGCAAAACTTAGAGGTTTTTTTTTTTTTTTAATTAAATTTTCAACTTAAGTCTAGTTTGTTTTGTTCTGTTTTGATTCACAAAGCTGACCCTTCTCCGGGTATTTATTTATTTATTTATTTATTTATTTTTAAGGTACAAATACTAGTTTTTCAGAAGTAGCCGGGAAGATTTAGAATCTTTAGGAGAGGTAATAAACTTTTCTTGGTTACTGAACCAAAGCAACCATTACAAAACCTCAGTGTGTGCCGGAAGAAACTGAGTAAAAGTTTTATTTTGCTATATTTGTCCCCAAACATAGAATAAGATGTTTTAAATGCAACTTTGTGGGAAACCAGTAGGCAAGTTCTTGGGAAATTAGATAATGGACAATGTACATCTTCATTAGACTAAGAAAATAGCAGATAAGTAGTTAAGTACCTGTTTATATTACTTGTCGAGTTCTAAACTATTCCTAATACACCACTGAATCAAACTCATACACAGAAGCCTGAATTAGAAATATAACTGCCACACACAGAGGCACTCTCTGCCTGTGTGGTTTCTTTTTTTTCTTTAAGATGAGGCTGTGCTACTGTGCCTGATAAGTAGGTGTAAGCTATTTTAAATCTAACTTGATGGTTCTCACTTAAATGGGATGAAAAATTACCAGTTTGTTTATGTTTTTGAGTATTTTGGGCAGAAATATATATAAGTAGGAACTTTGCGTGTTAATGAGACTGTTTCTGGTGTTTGGGTCTTTGTAGAAGAGGTGTATTGGCTACACAGTTGAATATTTCTGCTAAGTAATGTCCTATAAAACTGTAGTTGCATGAAATAACACATGGTAGTTGTAAAAGTGGCTTTGAATCAAATTCAGTCTTATTTCTCATCTGTAGAGAAATTTATTCAGTCACAAAAGGCATTTAGAAGTCAGATGTGGCTGAGACATGTCTGCTTTTATTTCCAATAGTATTTACAGTTAACTTGAAGATGCCTGTACAGGTTTAAATCACTATTTATTAGTATATGATGTTCCTTAGTCTCTATATGGACATAGAAACAGTATTCTCAATATCACTAAGAACTGCACATGTAACGTTCATAACTGTTTTGTAATATAAGAATTATTAAAAAGCAAAAGAAAGTAGTTGACAGTATTAAATTACAAATGTTATGGCTTTTGTTTTCTTTTTTAGGAAGTAATAGAACTGACCAAAGACCTTCTGTCAACTCAGCCTTCGGAGACGCTTGCAAGCTCAGACAGTTTTGCTTCTGCTCAGCCCACTCATTCATGGAAAGTTGGGGACAAGTGCATGGCCGTGTGGAGTGAAGACGGACAGTAAGTGTAGAGCCACCCTCTAACTGTACATGAGTTAATAAGATACAATGGTAAGATGCTGCTGTTCAGTTTGGACTACTCCATCTTAATCTGTGTAGGTAAGGTGATTTATGAAACTAGGGTAATTCTTGGGTGGTTGCCATTAACACAGCTTAATTTTAGGTTTAGTTTAAGTTTGGGGAGAAGAGTGGTTGGCTTCTAAAGGAAAGAAAGATGAATGACAGTTTTCAAATGATGTGAATTGTTTTCTCAAAAAATAAATGGCTGGTATTGTCATTGCACTCAAGTGCATACATTGAAATGAATCATTTAGGAATTAGCTTTTCTTCAAGATTTAGTACAGTGAGCAGATGTGTAAGAGATTTTTCTGGTAAAATTTAAATTAGGACTTTTGATACCAGGTGCCTAACTTTAAACCGTTCATGTATTTTTGCCAAAAGGGCCATTATTGATTGAGAAATTTATTTTAGAGCCATGCTAATTGTGTCAGTGCAGTATAAGTCTTGTAGGCTGAGTACTAAATCTTTACTCACCTGCTTACAGCCATGATATCTTTACAGGTGTTATGAAGCGGAGATTGAAGAGATAGATGAAGAAAATGGCACCGCCGCAATCACCTTTGCTGTTTATGGCAATGCCGAAGTGACTCCGTTGTTGAACCTCAAGCCTGTAGAAGAAGGAAGGAAGGCAAAAGAGGACAGCGGCAACAAGCCCATGTCAAAGTGAGTGACCGTTCCCAGGTGGGCAAGCGCTGTGTGGCGAGGCCACTGAGACTTCCCATTCTTACCGTGTTCTTTGGAGTACTAAGATTATAAGCAAGGCTCACTGTAGCTGCTAAAGTAACTGACTTTACCCATTTGGGTACTTTAAGTAGTCGGCATTGAGCAAAGTTATATAATTCTATAATACTGTTTAACATTGTTTTGAACAAGTACAACATTAGTTCAGTGTGTATGCCTAAGTAAAGTGGAGACTGTATTAATGCATTCAATAAAGAGGATGCTAGTATTAAGAACATCTATGTTGCTGGCTGTTGTGGCGCACGCCTTTAATCCCAGCACTTGGGAGGCAGAGGCAGGTGGATTTCTGAGTTCCAGCCTGGTCT
>NC_034590.1:164531367-164542644 GCF_900095145.1 Mus pahari | reverse complement strand
CGGGAAAAAAAAAAAAAAAAAAAAAAAAGACCATCTATGTTTTTGTAAGTCAGGTCCTGAGACTAAACTACAGTGAAGGCCATCTTGAGACTTGTTCCTGCTGAATCTATAGTCAGAAAAGAACACATAATTGAGGAACAGTTTTAGGGCTAAGGCTGTAGCTTAGGTATGGAGCTTTGCCTAACAAGTATAAATTCTTGTTACCACAAAAGAGGGACCAAAATTCCCAGGAGAGTGTCCTTTGGAGAATGACATCTAAACTAATGATGGAGACCAGAGTTAGCAAAGCGAACGGTGAGAGCACTGGGACGCTGGCTGGGAATAGATTTTTGCCTGACCCTTCTCTAGTTGATGTTGAACAAACTTAACATCTGCCACATCTGTGAAGTAAAGTGAGTAGTAGTTGACAGACTGTTTAATAAATGTCTCCTCTAGAGAGAGCACAGGAGGCACTTCTGATTTTAGAAGTAACAACATTTTTTGGTTAAAAACTTAGGACTACCAGTCGATAGGACAGATAACAGGAAATGAAGTTCTGAGTCCTTGTGCTTTGTGTGTGTCTGTGTCTGTGTGTTTCAAGGTTGACTGATAAATGTGTTTCTGATTTTGGAAATTTTCCCAAAATGTAAGTTGGTATGTAAACATACTTGAAAAATACCAATTGTTAAACATTTAGATTGATTTTAAGAAAATCACATTGTAAAACCTTGTTTAGTCTAATTTCTTTTTTCTTCTTCTTCTTTTTTAATTAATTAATTAATTAATTAATTAATTAATTAATTATGTGTGTGTATGCTATAGCTGTCTTCAGACACTCCAGAAGAGGGCATCAGATTTTTGTTACAGATGGTTGTGAGCCACCATGTAGTTGCTGGGATTTGAACTCAGGACCTTTGGAAGAGTAGTCGGTGCTCTTAATCGCAAAGCCATCTCACCAGCCCTAGTCTAATTTCTTGTTTCGCTCTTGCTTTCTGTATTAAAAAACAAGACAAAAAAAAAAACCACACTTAGGCTGCAGGTTGGTTATTTGGTGCAAGGGAATCAAGATTTGTTCTCTTAGAAACCTTCCATCTTATCAGTTTCTGTTAGTAAGCAGAGATTATTGGTAGCTTAAGCCCTGGCTGTACTTAGAATCCTATTTTTGAAAACCCAGGTTTTTGCTGTTGGTCTTGAAAATATTGGTCATACCATTCATTCTTCTGGTCTTGGTTGCTGTCTTTATCAATGAAACAAATTTATATGCAATAAATCACTTCATACAATTTCTCCAAGTATAGCATATATTACATTGATAACTGTATTTTTAGAAATAGGTAAAAGTTTTGCCAGCCATTAAGTTTGATTGATTGATTGATTGATTGATTGATTGATTTTAAGAGACTGGGTTTCATGTAGCCTAGGCTGGCCTTAAACTGTACATAGCAGAAGCGTAACTAATTTCCTGATAAACCTTCCTCTATATCCCAAGTCGTAGGATTATAGGTGTATACCATCACGTGTATTGAATATTAATATCCCTAACATACAACCAGCAAAAGTTATATTTAAAATTTTAGAAAGGTTTGATTTACTTTTTAGTAGAGCTTAGTGTGTACGTGCACAGAAGTTTTTGTTGTCATTTCTGGGTAGAGTCCATGGTCTTGGCATGCTTGCAAGTGTGTTCTACCACCGACCTATACTTCCTTGTTTTTCTAAAAGAACATGTATTAATAGTCCTCAGTGAGCGATATTGTTTATTTTATATTTATTGTGTAGATTCATGTGGACACTAGGACAACTAAGGAGTTGATTCTTCTGCCACCTTGTGGGTCCCATGGTTAAACTCAGGCTAGCTCATGGGCTTAGTGGCAGATGCCTTTACATGCTGAGCCATCTCTCCTCAGTCTGTTCTTGTTTCATTAGGATGGGGTCTGATGTATCCTAGACTGGCCTCCAGCTTGGCAAGGAGGATGTTGAACTTGTGATCCTCATTTCCACCTGTGATTACAAGCATGCTATACACCACACATTTATTTTGGCATTGTTTTTTTAATGAAAGTTGTGCTCTTGTTAATAAATTAGTATGTAAGTTTTGTTTTTTTTTTTTTTTTGCGCTATTACAAGGAAGTCATCTTGTAAATCTTAATAATTGACTTTACATCTATGTTTTCTACACAGAAAAGAAATGATCGCCCAGCAGCGTGAATATAAAAAGAAAAAAGCTTTGAAAAAAGCACAGAGAATAAAAGAGCTTGAGCAGGAGCGAGAGGACCAGAAGGTGAAATGGCAGCAGTTCAACAACAGGGCGTACTCGAAGAACAAGAAAGGCCAGGTCGGCACATCCCTCATCACTTTGTTGGTCTGAATGCAGCTGCCATTAAAATCATTTTAAAATGAAAAAAGGAGGTGTAGATTTTTCAAAGGACATTATTTTAACCTATTCTTGATATATAGTCCCTGTCGGTAGTCATTAGGTACTTTTTGCAATAAAACAGGTTTATGTAAGGAATTGTGAGACTGCCTTCTGACCTCTCAGAGACTATACTGAGCTCTGCTTTTTTTTTTTTTTTTTAAAGATTTATTTATTTATTATATGTAAGTACACTGTAGCTGTCTTCAGACACTCCAGAAGAGGGAGTCAGATCTTGTTACAGATGGTTATGAGCCACCATGTGGTTGCTGGGATTTGAACTCCGGACCTTCGGAAGAGCAATCGGGTGCTCTTACCCACTGAGCCATCTCACCAGCCCTGAGCTCTGCTTTTTTAACATACTTTTATTCTGAGTATCTATTTAAGCTTTAAAGTCCTTGCTATGCTTTGTTGGGTCGAAAATAACTGTAGAATTCAGATGTTCAAAATACAGATGACCTGATGCTCACCCATAGTTGAGCTTTTCATTGCTGTCAGGGTCCACCTCACTGGACGTGGTTGCTGAAGTAGTGCTTCCTTCCATCACTGTGTGTACCACAGCAGGTCTCACCATAAACTCCCTTACAGCCGGAGTTCTTTTCATACCAAAATAGATAGATAGTTCATGCTTTAAATGACAAGCAAGCTTTCTATTAGTAATATGTAGTGATGTTTTCTGCAAAATAGTTGTGTAAGCATTTGAAATGTGAGTTATGTTAACATTAAAGTTTTGTTAGATTATATACTAGAAATTTGTTTTTGGAAACTCATCAGAAATTTTTTTTGTTGTTGTTGTTCCTAGGTAAAGAGGAGTATTTTTGCTTCTCCAGAAAGTGTAACGGGCAAAGTTGGAGTAGGAACTTGTGGAATTGCTGACAAGCCCATGACACAGTATCAAGATACATCCAAGTACAATGTCAGGCATTTGATGCCTCAGTAATCAGAAAAACTGCTGGATTTCATCTCTGCAGGGCTTTACATTTACCTTTTTATCCTTATATTTTTCTAAAGGTAAATTATTTGTTAGATGACGAGTAAGAAAGATACATTGTTGTTATTGTTTGGCTTTGGTAGAATGAAACTTGAAGACATTTGATAACTGCTATCATTTAACTTTTCATTACTACTTAACCACAGCTTCCACAGTATGTTGAACAAGGCAACTTTTCTAGGTAAATGCTGCTTAAATCAGCATTTAGATGACTTATGAACTTCAGGCCCCATTTAACTGATGTTGTGTAGACAGTTTGTAAGTCCTAATTTGGAATTTTCAGGTGCTTTGCACTTGACATATTCCAACAGTTCATTGGAACATCGAGGCAAAACGCCAGCCTACTAAAGAGAGCTTCAGGTTTACAGCCTGGCCATTGTCCAGACAAGCCCAAGTATAGGGTAATTTATAAACGGCAAAGTTGATTTTGAGGGGTTTTTTTTCCTTGAATTACTTATTTCCTGGGCCTATTAGGTCACCTCTACAATTGACTCACTTTGTATTTTTTGTCATTGAGTTTGAAATTTATATTAAAAAACCAAACAAACCATGTTTAGGATGTGCTCCCCTTCTCTGGTGTTTATTTTGTGTTTTGTACTGTTTTTTCCTTTGTTGACTTTTCACTTGTGGTAGTGGTACCATTTTTGGGATGTGTACTGTTTCTATGGGAAGACAAAAGCTGATGTACAGCCCTGTGTACAGTGTAGATACTATTTTTGTAAAAATACAAGGCTAAATTAATGAACAAGAGTACTCAGTGTTTCTTGATTAAATTTTCCTGTATTTCTTGTGCATTAATCTGACCATAATTTCCCTGTATATTATGTTCATGTAGCTGAGTTTGTAATTTTTATTAACGAGATCAAGTTGCCAGCATTTGTTGGCAGAAGTGAAGCACCACAGTTATCCCAAGTTGAGTTTAAGCCAAAACAAACGTAGAAAAAAAGGGTCTTCCTGTTAATTGGAAGAAAATAATTTTTAGAGTGTGTTAATTTCAGTTTTGTATGTTTAACTTTAATAAATAAAGTGTTTTTAAAATCTCCAGTGTGTTAACAAAGGGGTGGCACCGTAGACTTGTACACAGAACTACCATGGAAGAGAATGCTAAGACTGGTAAACGGTTCACAGATCCTTAAGAATTCTTTCATTGGGTAAAAGAAATGGAGTCATAAAGGATTAATTAATGGGCATGTATGAGATTATTTGTAAATTAAATTATTTTGTAAATTTTGTCTTAGTAAACTGAAATTTTTAGTACAGTGGTGAGGTAAACTCTTTTCTTTCAGGGTTTTCTTCATAAATATGTAAGGCAAAAAAAGAGAAAGGTTCAGGTTACATAGAAAAGGGGCTGCTTGGCTGCTGATTAAAGTGTTTGCCTAAGGTGCTTAAGGCAGTTAGATCCCCACTACCAGAGGCTTGAGGAGTAGAGGGTATTAAAGCCTAAGAACTCCTAAATGAAAAAGTCAAATTCATCTTGCAGTTTTAACAGACTTCTTAAATGGCCCAATAACAGTTGCAAGAAAATCCTTAGATGAAAACAAGTCACTGTGTGGCCCCTTCCCCCAAATTGGGTTGATACTGTCTTGGTATTTTAGAACAGTACTTTGTTGTTGTTGTTGTTGTTTTTTGAGACAGGGTTTCTCTGTATAGCCAGTCCTGGGTGTCCTGGAGCTCACTCTGTAGACCAGGCTGGCCTCGAACTCAGAAATCCACCTGCCTCTGCCTCCAAAGGCTGTGCCACCACTGCCCAGCCAGAAGAGTACTTTACTTGGTGCTTTTACTAGAAGTTCTGTTGAGGGTAGTACTCTGTGTGTTTCTGTAAGGGCTTTGTGTTAGCAAAGGGACAGAAGTGATCTTACATTTGTTCTGAAAATAAGCACAGTAGCTCCTGCATAAGGTATGGAGATATGGCCCTTAGGGATGTTATCCTCGAGTTAGTTGATATGTTGGTTTCTTTGGACTAGAGGAGCACAGACCCTAGAACCAGACTGCTATCTCCTGGCTCACCACTTACTAGCTGTGTGTAACTTCTCATTTTCCTCAAGAATTGAGCTAGTTTAAAAACATAAGGGTGACTTGAGGGATGTCTGTAATTTACTCTGGATTGACAGTGAGTATCTGATTTCCTTTACTTAAATAGCAGTGTATAATACTACTAAAATGCCATCAAGTAACCCCTGGGTTTAAATTTTTATACTAGAACATACTTAATGAGAACTGGTGAAATTTATAATAAAAACTAAAAAATTCCTGAGTCTTATCCCAGACTTACCCAGACCTTGGTTGTCTGTTAGAAACACTGCAGGTGATTCTGGTATGTCTCCTTAGCTGAGAACTGTGCTGTAGATTAAAGATAAAATAGCTTTGATTTCTAGGGGGGAAAGTGTATTTAGTGGAAGTTCTTAATCCATGAAGATTAAGCATCAAATCAAAAGGCCACAAAGTTCTAACTCAGATTTTAAAAGCACTTGTCAAGTATGTTATTTGTGTTCAGTGTCGTGTGATTTTAATGTTGAGTGCTCAGCTTTCTCTTTTAAAAACACTCGTTAGGTCATTAGACGACTTCTTTTATGACTTGCATCAGTAGGTTAGGATTTTATAATTTACAAGCAGACCTTTCAGAGGTGAAGAATATGTAGTAAATTAGCTAAAAATTTCCTCAAATAGTTTGATTTGGATTTTTGCCTAGCTTGAATAGTAACAAATACTAAAATGGAAAAGTATGCTTAAACAAGACTTTATATTGGTTTAAAACTTTTACAGAGGCTCAACACGTCAGTAATTTGTAAATATAAACATTCTTTATATCTAAGGGTTTTGAGTTGCAAATTAAACTGAGTTTCTACTTGAGGAGAGAAAGCCCAGCAGGGAATTCAGTAGTTTTAATAAGAAGCCTAATGACTGAGTTCCCTTTCCTGTCATTGTTTTAACATGCACACTTAGGTGTAGACAGAAGTGATTCTGAAACATACTATGGGACATGTAAAAATTTGGTCTAGCCAAAGTGTTCAATAAAGACAATTTCCCTTCTGTGAGGTTTGCCAGTTGACTCCTCACCTTATATATTTATGAAAATGGTTCTTTTGTGGCTCAATTCTGAGAATAGTCGGTCTTGATCTTAGTCATTTAGTTCCCACAATAAACATTGGTAGCTAGCTTCTACTATGTATGCACCTTAACAGTTAATTATATGAACCCAGTGTAAGTCACTGGAATATTTGGTTTATAGAATAGTTTATAAAGTGTTTCCTAAGCCAGGTATGGTGGCACATACCTTTAATCCCAGCACTTGGGAGGCAGAGGCAGGCGGATTTCTGAGTTTGAGGCCAGGACAGCCAGGGCTATACAGAGAAACCCTGTCTCGAAAANCCAAAAAAAAAAAAAAAAAGTGTTTCCTAATTTATTCTTCGAAGAACATAGCTAAATGAGCTCTGGTTAGGCTCATTAACAAGGTGTTTTTAAAAGCTGATTTTTCAGCTTAGGGCCCAAAGTCATAATTATCATTTTGCTGGTTCAGTTCCCCTTTCTTGGTAAAATTCGATGAGTTCTCCCACCTGCCCCTTTCAAGTTCTGTATTTATGACATTTTTAAAAATACAGTGAATTTCTGACCCAAGAAAAAGGATTTAGACTTAGAGGAAACATTTGACTATTTTTATCTATTTATTTATTAATTATATGTAAGTATACTGTAGCTGTCTTCAGACACTCCAGAAGAGGGTGTCAGATCTCCTTAAGGATGGTTGTGAGCCACCATGTGGTTGCTGGGATTTGAACTCTGCACCTTTGGAAGAGCAGTCAGGTGCTCTTACCTGCTGAGCCATCTCACCAGCCCACATTTGACTCTTACATCCTAGAAATCTATACAGTTGAACCCCAAGATCTGTAGATACGCTAGTTTTTTATTGGTGGTAATTGTTTACTTTTTTTTATTTTTATTTTTTGGTTTTTCGAGACAGGGTTTCTCTGTGTCTGGCTGTCCTGGAACTCACTCTGTAGACCAGGCTGGCCTTGAACTCAAATCTGCCTGCCTCTGCCTCCCAAGTGCTGGGATTACAGGCGTGCGCCAACATACCCAGTTCAATTTTTTTTTTTAAAATCAGAAGTGGCAGGAAGGCTGACATGGTAGTGCACATCTTTAACTCCAGTCAGCACTTGGGAGGCAGACACTCTGTAAGTTCAAGGTCAGCCTGGTCTACAGAATGAGTTCCAGGACAGCCAGGGCTACACAGAAACCCTGTCATATGGGGGTAGGGGTGGGGTTGCAGGAAGGAATACCAACCACATCCCTGTGGTTTGTTCCTCCAAACGCAGTTAGGGTTGTGTGGCCTAACTTTATAGGGTGTGATGACACTATTCATTTACAACCTCAGAGTTGTTTTTAATGTGTCTTAGGAACACTATGGCTAAAACAATGCCTTTTTGGTGCCTGGTGTGAACACCTAAATATCCCAGGTACTGCCTCAAGCAGTGTAATTTTAAGCACTCTCCAAAGTGAAGTTGTTGGCTGGTATCGTTGTTGAGGTAAGGGTCTCAAGCTCACTATATCACAGAAAATAACTTGGTCTTCCTGCCACTTCCTCTCAATAGCTGTGATTACAGGCCTGCGTCATCCCTCCCAGTTCATGGGGTGCTGGGGATAAAGCCCATCGATGTGTACTTGCTAGGCAAGCATTTTACCCAGTACAGTTGGCTATGTTGGTAAAAGTGTAGTCCTTCACTTAGGTCGTCGTTAGTAAGTTATGGCTGAAAAGGGTAAAACCACCAAGTAAAATGTAGTAAATATCTGTAACTGCACAGCTACTCTGGTATATTTGGTGGAAGAACATTTACAAAGCTTATTAGCTTCAAGCATCAAGACAGGCAGTTAGATCTGGTGTATAGGCCAAGAAGACAGTTTCACAGTCGAGCATACCACTAAATATTAACTAGGCACACTAGTTATACAGTGGTCATCATCACTGTAGAATGTACTTAGCCTTGGGTTAGGTTTTAAAAAATAGGTGATCACTAAAACATAATTGCTCTTCTGTAACCTTTCCTTTAAAAAGTACTTAAGACAAAGTTAAGCCAGGTAAAGTGCAGTCTATAGTTACATCTATTTGAAAATTGAGGTGGATCATTTGAGCTAAATACAAGTTTTATGTGTATGAACCAGTATTCAGAAATGGGACTTTTTTGGTAAAACAATCCAAATAAATAAAATTTGAAAATAGTGATAGAATGCATTAAAAAAGCAGGGGATTAGCCTGGCGGTGGTGGCGCACGCCTGTAATCCCAGCACTTGGGAGGCAGAGGCAGGCGGATTTCTGAGTTCGAGGCCAGCCTGGTCTACAGAGTGAGTTCCAGGACAGCCAGGGCTACACAGAGAAACCCTGTCTCGAAAAACTAAAAAAAAAAAAAAAAAAAAAAGGCAGGGGATTGGGGGTAGTTAGGGCTGGAAAGATGGTTCATTTGGTAAACTATTTCCCTTGCAGGCTTAGGGACCCAAGTTCAGCCTTAAGCTACATGTTTTTGTTTTTACAAAGCCAGAGAGCCAGACACGGTGGCACATATCTTTAATCTGCCTCTGGGAGGCTGAGGCAGGTGGAATTCTGGGTTCTGACCACCAATGAGACCTATCTCAAATCAATTAAGTTAAAAAAAAAAAAAAAAGAAGCCAGTAGGTTGGAGAAGATGGTTCAGCTGTTAGGAACATTGGATGTTTATCCAGAAGACTGGAGTTCAAGTCCCAGCATCCTCACGGTGGTTCAAAATGGCCTGCAACTGTTTCCACATAATCTAATGCCTTTTCCTGGTCTCTGGGGGTATCAGGCATGCATACGCAGACACACATGCAAGGAAATAAGTAAAAAAACTACATGCATGGGTGAGTGTGTTTGTAATCCCAGCACCAAGGAGTTGGAGGCTGCAGGATCCCTGGCGCTTGCCAGCTACTGAGCCTCGTCTATGGTAAGTTGAGGCCATGAGGGCCCAGTCTTATAGATGGTGCCTAAAGAATGATGCCCAGCGTGCAGCCCTGCACACAAGCACACGAGTACCTCTTGCTTTTTCTTTAAGCCTTTTGAGGGCGGGAAAGGAATTTACATGTATTGGTTCAAACTGTGACATTTAAAGACGGACAGTAAATTAACACTGTAGTAGGAAACAGGCTCCATGGAGAAATAGGTCATTTGCCCTAGGCATGTTTGGGACTGAGGGTAAAATGGAAAGTTTTATTAGTCAGATTTTATCTTGGGATTTTTTTATTTTTTTAAGGTGGGATGGTAAAAGGGAAAGATAGTGGCTTTCAAGGGAAAGGGGGAGAATTGAGTATTTTAGGCCCAGACATTCCTCAGGATATATGAGCCAAGAAACTTTATGGCCTTGGGTTAAGAGCTCTTCCTCAATTCTTAGCTTTTAAACATTTTTGTAATCCAAAAGACAGTTGTCAAGAAGACTTAGGAAAAAAAACTACTTTTTTTTGTCTCTATAGTCCTTACCTCTGCTGACCAGAAACGGAATCAAAATAACTTTGTCAGGCTCCTTTGGTATATAAACAGGTATGGGAATTACCTGTACCTTGTATGAAGATACAAGAACATAGGTAGAGGCAGGCATTTTTCTAAATTTGAGGCCAGCCAGTCTTAACAAAAATACAGGCATTAGAATACCCTAAATAAGGTTAATGAGGCAGTAAGTGGGAACTGGTAGGCTTCACTGCATATGGTGGCAGAAGAGATTCCCAAGAGGACATCTTTGCGATGCTTGAAAGCAGTTACCAGTTGTCAACACAGGGGTACTACAGTCAAGTTGTACTGACTAGAGTAGATCTCTGTTAAACTGTACAATAGGAATGGTAACGAATTCACACTGCTGTTCTAATCTCTAAAAGCAAAATACATTTGGAAGGCAGTTACCTAAAGACATGAGCACTCAAGAAATTTTACCTTCACAGAGGGCATTAAGCAGATATCCCTTAGTCTGGTTTTTACTTCTTGCATAACTCATCTTTAAGCCAACCTGTCTTTTAGAGAGTTAATATGTAATAACAAAATCTACCCCTGTCCTCCTTTCCCAGGAGCAAACCTGGGGAAGGTGGAGTGTTGGAACATCTAGTTGATGTGATGTAGGTGGAGGTTTGTAATGAAGGCTTGCAGCCCATCGTCCTGTAGAAACACAAAATGGCAGCATACAGAGGTTGCCTGAATGATAGTCCAAATTTCAGTCCTGGGCCAAGATGATGTCGGTCAACACCATGGGAACACAAGAAAGAAGCTGTAGTTGGATGGTGGTGCACACCTTTAATCCCAGCATTCAAGAGGCAAAGACAAGTGGATCTGAGTTTGAGGCCAGCCTGGTCTACAAAACAAGTTCTAGCCTGGTCTGCTAGGGCTAGAAAGAAACCCTGTCTTGAAAAAAACACACCCCCAACCCTGCTCTTAAAAAATAATGCAGCCACTCAATAGCTTCCATTTACTTTCCACAGTAAGGACAAACCTGAGGAGAAAGCTCAAAGACAGCCAATACAGAGCACATCTTACCTGTCTGGGAGTGACTGCAAAGGAAACCAGAGGGTTTCTCCATTCCGTCCTCAGCACCTGAAGTGCAACAGGTTTCAGCCAAGTGTCTGGAGGCATGCAATGTTTCACAAACTACTTCAAAGAATCTTTTCATTCAGATACAGCCCAAGCAACGGCGAAGTATTTTTGCAGGCACAAAAAGAGCACTGGGTAGTGTGTGCTGGGACCTTATGCATGACCAAGATGGTACGTTTCTTGTATGGAGACGTGCTATCCATGAAAAGATAGCTCTGACATTAACACACAACTCGACTGCACTGCTAAATATGGTTGTTTTTATTTTCTTTTTCCTTGCCCAGCCCTATCTAAACATAAAATAAAACTACAGGACTGAAA
>NC_034590.1:164526555-164526966 GCF_900095145.1 Mus pahari | reverse complement strand
GGTTAGTGAGAGCAGAACCTAGACTACTACAGCACTGGTTAGTGAGAGCAGAACCTAGACTACTACAGCACCGGTTAGTGAGAGCAGAACCTAGACTACTACAGCACCGGTTAGTGAGAGCAGAACCTAGACTACTACAGCACTGGTTAGTGAGAGCAGCCGCACAGTGTCTACAGTCTCCCCACCCACCCGCATCTTGGAGATTCAGGACTTCCTTAGAAAAGAGACGCTACCTACCTCGCTCTGAATCCGAGCGATCTGAAGAGATGGTTGATCCAATGCTGTCCATTCGTATCCGCTCCATCTCCTGAGGCCCCTGCAGCTGTTCCAGTCGCCGCTTTAAAAATCTCTGTTCTCGTTCCAAGTTCTCAAGCTGGTGCTGGCTCTTCCTCTCAGCTTCTTCAAGTTTCT
>NC_034590.1:164511898-164524398 GCF_900095145.1 Mus pahari | reverse complement strand
CAACTGTATCAGGGCTCCACTTTCCTCTCGAAAAGGACTGAAATGGTCTCATCGGCTCACTGAGTCTTAAAACACAACAGTGATGTCAAGTGATGTCAGTGCAGCATTTGAGAGAGGGGTAGGAAAGGCCTAAGTGGTCAGTTGTGTCACCGACAAGCAAGGGCAAGGGTGAGTAAGGGCAGTGAGGACAGAGGTTTGGCCTATAATGGCAGGCCCGCTTTGGCATCAGCAGGCCCAACCACAATTATCGAACAATCGGAAGAGAATTTCTGCCCTTTTACTGAGCCTGTCAAGTCTACCGCTTGACTCTAGGCTGCGTCTGGATCTACGTACTGCAGCTAAAGGAATGTTTAGATTTCTCTGCATTTCACAAGTTAGGTTGCTCTACTGTGCTGCCTACCTACCTCTCTCCGCTGAGGAGCCGCACGTGAGCAGGCTCCTCCTGTTAAGCAGACCGTGAAAACCACACACCAGGTGAAGATGCCTTTGATTCTACATTAGGGTCGCTGTGGTTTCTGCCTAACCACTCTCCACGAGACACAACGAGGGTGAGACAGACACAAGCTGGCCATTTCCTTAATAATTAGAGGCTGTGCTCTGAATTCAGCCTTCTACAAAAGTAAAGAAAGCAACCAGAAAAATGAAGGAAGTACGTCAGAGGAACACTTCTGCCCATTTTGTTCAAACTGCTCAATTCCAAAAGTTTGTCCATGTAGCAAATTATCTTTTAACATTGTAGGTTTTAAAACTAGTTTTCTACTGAATAAAAAGGCTAAGTCACCCCTGTTTTGTCTCGCTAAAACCTTCACTGAAATAGCAAACCCGAGAATGTAACTCAGTAGTGAGCGCTTAACTGGCAAGGTCCTGTGTTAGTCCCAGCACATCAAAATTTAAAGGAGGAAATAGGAAACGGCAAGATTAATGTCTCTCCTCTTTTTAAAATTATTCAGTTGTGTATTTACCATGTTTCTTTTGTGTACTCAAACTATTTCTTCAGTCATTTCTTTGGTTGGGGAAAGCAAAAAATAAATAATAGATTTAAAAAAAATTCAAAAATTTGAAGGGTTTAAGAGTCCCTACTCCAGAGTGTCCCACTTGGTGACACTGGAGGGGGCCACCCGCATCCCAAGCAAGCAATCCGGGCGCGGGGCATTCAGCCGGGGGGTGATAGACCTTTAAAAGCAGCTGAGACCTGGTTTTGGAAATTCAAGGGTCTAGAACCTGTCTATGAAGAAGCAAGGATTTTCCAGGGAATAAAAGAGGAAAAGGCCGGGCATGGTGGTGTGCGCCTTTAACCCCAGCCCTCGGGAGGCAGAGGCAGGCNGATTTCTGAGTTNGAGGCCAGCCTGGTCTACAGAGTGAGTTCCAGGACAGCCAGGGCTACACAGAGAAACCCTGTCTCGAAAAACCACACACACACACACACACACACACACACACACAAAGGAAAAAAAGAATGTAAGCATAGGCTAAGATTACATGCTGGAGACAAGGGAAATGACCGTCAGCCATGCACACGGCCTGGCTCAATCTCCAGGGCTGAAAATAGCTCAACAACAAAAGCCCACACAATACCCATAAGGTTAACAATGCCTCTGTTTCCTTCACACAGGAGAAAACAGCTGAGATGCCATGCTATAAGGGAGCTATACCATGTTCAGTTTCGGGGTCTTAATAAATTACTTAAATTTATTAATGAACCAAGTCAAAAGTTTAATGCCCCAAATGGATGGGAAGGCAAAAATTCCACTCTGAAAGTGGTTCCCCCCCCCCCTCAGCCACTATAAACATTTCTTCAGGCAAGTGATTATAAAGACACTCAAAGGTATGGTATACACCAAGAGAACATACCCAGATGGTCACAGGCCAGTGACACCCGGTGAATCGTATGAAGGAAGTCTCTGTATGAAGGATGACCAGTGAATGGTGCTCCTCACTAAGGTGTCATTAGCTGTGGAAGTTAAATTTCATTTCCTACAGTTTTTGTACTTCAAGGTGAAACACACAGCAAAGAGCTGGTGGCAGCTGCCAGATGACCAGCTCCACGTGCACGCACTTGCCCCCTCACTCTCTTCTAAGAGTGGTGGGTGCACCCTGACTGTAAACGTACTGTGAGTCACCTCCTTTCCGTTTTCTCTCCACACAAATCCCTAGAAGAGCTGAACGGCTGCTGCATCTCCTCTGCACCCTTAACCCCATGTCTGCTGGTGACCACACTGTAAGCTTAACCACGGTGACCTGGCCTGGCTGCCTTCTGATGTCATCTGGGCTTTTCCTGCCTCCATTCTAGTTACTGGTGGCTCAAAATCCTCCTGTTGGGTGTTGCCCAACCATGGGCCACAAGAGACACAAAAGGTTTAGTTTGATCTGAAATCCATACTCACTGAGGGGAAACAGAATCAAGTAAGGTTTTGCAGAAGGCATAGTAGTCCTGCACGGCAGGTTTTTAAATCACAGAATTAGACCCGATAGAGAATTTTTTAAAATGTTAATTTTCCAGTTAGCATTTACTTAACTTTTATTTAATGCATGGTTAGCTCCAAACTATAATGTTGACATCTCTTCTAAGTTAGCATGAAAACAGTATAACAAGCTTAGGATAAAATCCAGCACCAAGAGGCTGGCGTTAAGAAACATGGTCTGCATGCTAAGATGGAGGGCTAAGGAACGGAGAGACACAAACATACTCTTCTTTTCAAAAGCCCTTTGAAGTCTGTTTTAAAATGAGATTTTTTTCAAATAGCAATTCTTAGCCAACAGCTCTTATTAGAAAAGTCCTATCAAAATTGCCCACATCTTCAAAATGGGCAAGCCCCTGGCCGGGAAAGAAGAGGTAGTACCTGCCTGCCTTTATTTTGGTTGGGTGGGATCAGCTTGCCCTGAATGAACCTTCTGAACGCTACTGATAAACAGGTATCACAAAACACGGAAGGAAGAGACTTTCTACAAAATCGGGTCACTGTAGAGGGTACTGCATCAACTAAGAGCACACACGGTCGTGGGAAGAATTCCCTTTCAGAAAAAGAAAAGCATAAAAACCAAACCAAACTTGGCACAAGTGGTTTTCGATTCTGGGGTCCTCGCTGGAAACCAAGCTCTGCCCAACAATGACAAGTCTAGCCCTGCCTGGCCCCACAGACAGAGCCGGCCAATGCCCTCGGAGTTCTGGTCCTTCATTCTTCCACTCTGGGACACCAAGGCTTTGCCAAGTAACTAAATCAGAATGGAAAATAAGCGAAGTGATAGGGACAAGCTTGTACTCTCCTCTGCTGAGTGTTACGCAACAGGCTGGGAGTTCTCCCACGAGCCACATTCTTCTAGCTATGCTGGCCAGCTGCCAGCCAGCCCTCCCTCCGCACTCCGCACATGACAGCAGTTAGCTGCTATCCTACATATTCTATACACTGACGTTTCTCTGCAACTTAATGTATGGAGAATCTCTAAAGATAGACAAAAAAAATCTGTCTGCTTACTTTAAGAAATGGCATTAAAAATGGATCCAGATAAATCAAGCACACTGCTTTCTGCTCATGAATTTTATTTGTGAAAACATATATGATCATATTCTGTTCACCTTATTCTGTTTATCAAACACGGAAGCCAGACAAGCTGCTCCTATAATCCAGTAACTAGTAACTCTGCTTTGCCTACAGCTCACGGCTGTAACCTGGCAAGTGGAATTTTCCTACTGTGAGACTTGACTATGGTAGCCATGGGGCTCAATGACAACAGACATAAACACAGAAGAGCTGGGACCCTCTTCTTATTTGTCAAGAAGAAACTGCTTTTATTTCATATTCTTCTCAGCTGGTATTGTAAAATAATCACATAAAAATATCAACAAGTGTCATAATGAAGTTGTAAACACACGCGCCCACATCTGACATATTGTCAACTTTGGCATGAAAGGGCTCATCTCTTTATGCTGGAACTTGCAATGTAGCCAGGCTCGCCTCAAATTCCTGACCCTTCTGTTCTCTTCACCCCACTGCACTGAGGCACCAATACGCCCACTGTGGACTCTGTAGAGACCACCCTAAACCTAACACCCAGAGGGGAGGATGTGCACATCCTGAGGAACTTGTCACTGGGTGAGAGGGTATTTGAAGACCTAAAGTTAAATACAGTGGCTTTCAAAAATCGTTATTTTTCTTCAACAAAAAAAATCTGTAAAAACATTATTTTATTTTATATAAACAGACATAATACAAAACGCACTTCTAAAGCAAAAGAAGTCGGCCTGGCTTGGGGTAAGAGTGCAGAGGCTCCTGTAGAGGACCGGAGTTCAGTTTCTAGTGCCGGGTCGTGCTGTTCACCCCACCTGTAACATGAGCTCTGTCCTCTGAACTCCAGGGTACCTGCATCCATGTGCACATACCCCCACAAAGAGATCACACATATACATACAATTAGAATAGATTTAATCAGTGAAAAATAAAATAAGCCATCAGACATCACATTATTTCAAATATTTCAAGACCTCCAGAAATCTGCTAGCAACTTGAGCTGCTGGAGTAGAGTTTTGGACTTAAGAATGCCATTTCTTTTTTCTTTTTTTGGTTTTTCGAGACAGGGTTTCTCTGTATAGCTCTGGCTGTCCTGGAACTTACTCTGTAGACCAGGCTGACCTGGAATTCAGAAATCTGCCTGCCTCTGCCTCTGGAGTGCTGGGATTAAAGGCGCGCGCTACCACGCCCGGCAAGAATGCCATTTTTGACTCAAGGCTGAGATTACAGATCCCCAAGACTTGGAGGGCAGACGGGAATGCTGACAGGATGGGGGGCAGGGTCAAGAGCATAGAAGAAAGAGACACGGTAAGAGGTGTGTGTGAGTGTGAGTGTGTCTGAGACTGTGTGAGCATGAATGTGTGTGTGTCCGTTCCACAGAATGCCCTCATCTCCAGCATCTGAATGCTGAGCACTGAATTCCGTTTTGTCTTTGAAATCTTGCTATGTAACCCAGGCTGGCCCCTTTCAATCTGTCGCATCCTGAAAACTGGGGTTTCAGGAGTGTGCCAGCACACCTAGCCAACTGTTATCATTTTTAGCCCCGTCAAACTAACGTGTCCTTTATGTGACCTTCCTTTACACATGCCTTCAGATAATTAATACTATGTATATATTAATTACATTTTACTTTCTTAAAGGATGTACCATGTGCATGCTGCCTGCATGTATGTAAGTGCACCACCATGTGGGTGCAGTGCCCACAGAGGCCAGAAGGTGGCACTGCATTTCCTGGGTCTGGAGTTACAGAGCATCCTGTCGTAGATCACAAGAATGCAGGAAATGGAACCCAGTCCTTTGCGAGGTCAGCAGTTCTCTTAGCCACTAAGCCAATCTCCCCAGCCCCAATCACATTATAGCTAGCTGGCGTTAAGATTATACTTTATTATTTACATTCTCTCAGTATTCAACAGAATGAGCACACAGAATGCATAAGAAACAGGATTATTTGTTTATGCATCTGGAACTCTCTGGCTTGCCAAAGTTGATCTGATAATCAATTCTGGAGTCTCTAAACAGTATTACCATATGTTAGGATCACATCTGTGAGGCCAGCTTCTGAGTGTCAGAACCTTGGACACGGTATTACCCTGAATCTGCTGCAATTATAATCACCAGTGTAATGGTGTGATCTACCAGAAAAACTAGGAGAAACTGACAGTCTTCAACCGAACTCCTAGTTAGACTGATGTCTCTTTTAATACACAGTAAGAATGGTGCCCAGTGGGCATTGTGGTGCACGCCTTTATAGTCCCATTACTCAGGACACAGAGGCAGGCAGATCTCTGTGAGCTGGAGGCCAGCCTGGTCTACAGAGTGAGTTCCAGGACAGCCAAGATGGTTAACAAACAGAGAAACCCTGTCTACAAAACGAGAAAAAAAAAGAAAAGAAAAGAAAAAGAATGGCTCTCCTGACAGGATGGAGATATGTTCAGCAGTTGGAGGGCTTATTGCTCTATGAGAGGACCAAGCGTTCAGATCCCAGCACCTGCACTGGGTGGTTCACGAAAACCCTTCCCTCAGCTCCAAGGTGAATCCATGTTCCCTTCTGACTACCATAGGCACCCACATTCTCTTTCATATTCTCTCTCTCTCTCTCTCTCTCTCTCTCTCTCTCTCTCTCTCCCTCCCTTCCCCTCCCCCCTCCCCACACACTTTAAAAGCTGCACCAATGAACAAAGTATTCACAATAACTATGGACTAGCACAACACTGTCAGATGAAATCAAGAAATTAAAGTTTGTTAGAGTCCATTTTTGGTCAATTCCAAGTTTATGACTTTTTAGCTTCTAGAAAGTAGAGAATTAATTTTTAACTTTAAAATGTTAAGTTCAAGGGCTGGAGAGATAGCTTGGGGGCACTTGCTCCACGGGCTCCAGGCATGCAGGCGGTGCACAGACACACATGCAAGCAAAACACACAGGGAAGATGAAAACAACACATTTTAAAGAATTTTAAGTCCAAGCAGTAGTAACAATTGTAAGTATAATGGTAAGAAGGTAACCATGAAGGAGAAAATAGAAAAATAGCTTAGAAACCCAGGCATAAGAGGAAAGCCTAAAAAAAAAAAAAAAATCGTATTTACTGATGCAGAGGAGGGGGGAAAAAACCCACCCCACCCCCACCCAATAGCTTTATAATCTTACCTTTTATTTATTTATTTATTTTTTGTTTTGTTTTGTTTTATTTGACACAAGGACTCTCTACATAGCCTGGTCTTGGAACTCACTCTGCAACCAGGCTGGCCTCGAACTCTGAGATCCACCTGCCTGTGGGCGTGCATCATCACACTCAGATAATCTTATCTTTACGTGGGGTTCACAAGGCTAGCAGGGGGAACACGTAAACCATTATGTTTTAAATGTTCTGTATTCATCTCTAAAGTAAAATTAACTTTTGTTTAAACTGGGACTCTCACACAGCCACGACTGGCCTGAAACTCATGCCGGGCTCGAGGCTTCACACTTTAGACAGCCTGACTCATTTGGGGAAAAAAAAAATTACTAAGATCTTGTTCTAGAAGCAAATGCTCTCCGCTGGATCTCCAACCAGGAACCTCCAGAGCGACTTCTCAGACTGCTCACTCACGTGCATTTTGAGCTAAATCTGGTTTCTATGCACGCACCCCCTCTTATCTGTTTATAAGAATTTGGGGTTGCTGTTGGGTCCCCCCTTTCTTTTCTTTAAATAAAAACAAAAACGAGCTTCATCATTCATTCAGCATATTTCTTCAGTCACACAAGAACTTTCTGTATTCCAGGTTTCAAGGTCTGGGAAATAGGGCTCCATCGCTGCAGAAAACAGTGGTAATTTGTTCTAAATACAAAATAGCTTATTTTCTACTGGCAACTCTCCAGGGATCTGGGTGGGGGGAAAGGAGACTCCTCTCGGGAGAGATCAGCCCTGGACCTGGACTACTGTCAAAGCTTAGCTGTGGGTGGGAGACAATTTTTTTTTTTTTTTTAAATTATCTTTCACATCAGTTTGGAAACAGATTAAAGATTTCTGCCTTATTAACAGTTTTCCATTCTTCGGCCTTTTTTGTTGGTGTTCATCCCTTTTCTGGCAGCCCGCATTGGCTGATTTAATGGTACCAAGGGGCTGAGAAGTATTAACTGTCCAAAGGAGAAAGCATTCTCTCACAAGGGCTGGGAAAGCAGTCTGCAGTCACGACAGAAGCTACTTGTTAATTTTCTATTTGAAACACAGTGATGTCAATAGGATTGTGCTCTGCCAGCAACCATGGGGTAAAGTACAGTTTGAAACCAAAACAGACTTCCTACGTGCTGGCAAGTCAGATGGGAGACACAGAGATGAGCTGCCGGAGGCTCTGTCTTCTCATACAGGACATGCAGGCAAGAATTAAATCTCTTCCACACAAATTTGTGTCTACCTCTCCAGCCACCGCTCCAGCTCCAATCTAGAGCCAGGTGTAAGAGTTTTATTGTTTCCAATTACTATTAGGACGGCAGAGACATGAAACTGTTACTGCTCCCAGTAAAGTGGTGAGGGAGCCTACACAGCACAAACCACCTTGAGGACTGCTTTGTAATTTGACTGTTTAGAAGCTAGAAATGAAAACAGAAACCTGTATACTTAAAAAACAGCCCCACTTCTTAGATGTGCTGGTGTAACCACTCATTTTGAGGGGTGCATAAATGTAGGAGTTGGCCCATGTGAACAAACGCAAGCCGGGGAACTCGTGCATTCTGGAAATGTGAATGTTGGGTCTGCACTGAGAAAGAGCGAGTAGAAAGGGGGAGCTCAGACCCACAGCGGGAGCCAAGCCTGCTCCTCAGCAGATGGCAAACGCTCTGACACTGCTGGACACCCGCCAGCTCAGTCACGCTAGCTAGGGACATTTGTAAAGACCCATTTTATTGTCATTTTCCCCAAATCAAAATGTGGTTTTTGTCGGGGGGGGGGGAGAGGGGTGATGAAATTTGGGGCAGGAAAAGGACAACACAGAACAAATGTTGGCCAATGTGTTTGCTTCACACACTTAAACCGTTAACCTTCCATTTAGAACCTCTGGGAAAGTAGAATTCACAGAATGTAAGATATGCCACACACAGTCTTGGTAATGGCACAGAACTGATGTTCAGATACAGTGTCTCATTTCTAAATTACTTAACTGTGTCAGTTTTATCTTTCATTGTCCTGTGTCCCTGCAATGTGTGTCCCCTGACCACAAAGGGCCCACATGAAAAGTTCTTTCTGAATTTCTTTCGAGGTCAACCTAGCACTGCAGAGCACCTGGCAACAGTGTGGAGCACTCCTTAGCTGAGCCAGGCTTGGCAGCACATGCCTTGATCCCAGCACTCAGGAGGCAGAGGCAAGCGGATCTCTGAGTTCGAGGCCAGCCTGGTCTACAGAGTGAGTTAAAGGACAGCCAAGAACGCACAGAGAAACCGTTTGTGTAAAACAAAACAGCAAACAACTTAAACTTTTTCTGAAAGGAGGAAGGTGTTCATCAATGACCTAAAGATTTGAGTCAAAGCACATCATATTCATCCCCCCCCCCATTTGTGTGTGTGCACGCGCGTGTACATCTGTCTGAATCTTAGTTGGACTCCTCAGGGAACGTGAAATGAAGACCTGGCAACCCTGCCTGTACTCCATTCTCAGTTCAACACTGTGAATTTTCCATACAGTTTGCTTTATGAGGAAGACTTTCTTTTTAATTGACAAATAATGATTGTACACTGATTATATCAAGAGCTCTGGAGAACAACATAGAAAAATTGATGTAATTCTATGGGTCTGAGAAAAAGGAAAAGCCAAGTTGAAGGACAGTTGCTCCGTCTGTTAGAGGCAGTCAGTCAAAATCCTCGGCATTCATCATGGTAGATGATATGATTCTCTGGTCTACATACACCAAAACAACAGGAAATATAAACCGTTATTCCAACTAAAGCAGCCAGTAGGGTTTAGAGATTGTGTTTGCCGAATCTGTTTATATTTCCTTTCTAAGACTGTAGGATCAGAAATCTGGAAAGAGCATTGGGGGTCACCAACATCTCTTATCTTCAAAGATATATGCAGGATCCTTTGAAATGGTGAAAGGTAATACTCAATATTTATTTATCTGGTTTTTCTTTTAAAACCTCAGAATTTAACCTTGTAAGCCAAGAAAGCCATGTTCCCTCCTCAGGTGACTCAGTGACATACAGCCATACATTTCAAGTGCTTTCCAGAGAGTCTTAGCTTCCAGCTGCTCTAGGAAGAGAAGAGCCTTTGCTTCTACAATTCACCCAGCCCAACCTAACCTGGTTATGTTTGACCCGCAAAGGTGGAATTTCTAATTGAAGAAAAAAACTTATTTGGAAGAGTCTAATTTTTTTTATACAGCTTTGCAAAATACAAACCATTCTATAAAGGGATAATTGTGAACTGTGCTAGACTAAGATGAACCAAAAGTTTAAGGACACATGGACATTATGATCCTCATCCCGGCAAAGGTCCAAATGCTCAAGACTTTGGTGCTTGTTGATGGCACCAATGCATGGGACATTTCAGAGAGCTTCTGACCTGGCCATGACCCAAACATTATCTATATCGCCTATCTTCTTATAAAGCCCCAAACACTGTTTAAAAACGGATTTAAGGGCTAGAGAGATGGCTCAGCAGTTAAGAGCACTTACTGAGTACGATTCCCAGCAACCACATGGTAATGGGATCTGATGCCCTCTTCTGGTGTGTCTGAAGATAGATACAGTGTACTTATATACATAAGACAAATAAATCTTTTATAAAGATGGATTTAAATCTGTTTTTACTTGTGGCAGTAAGGCCCTTTATAGTTAACATACAATACACTGAATCAGGTAGGACCGCCCTTTAAGCAAAAACTGAAACCTCTCCTTTAGGCTTTAAAGTTTTGTGAATTTTAGCCATGGTTTTGGTGGGGAAAAAAAAAATCTATGTTCTTTTACAATTTACAAATTACATACATATTTTAATTAGCCTTTGCATTTCCAGATTAGGAAATCTGAATCTTTCTCATGTAGTTTTAGTATCCTTTAAATGAGCCAGACTTGTTCTAATCACTTCAGGATCAATATATCGGAAAGTAAAACATTCTGTATGGTGCGTGGATGTGTGTGTGTGTGTGTGTGTGTGTGTGTGTAAGAGAGAGAGAGAGAGAGAGAGAGTGCGCGTGCGAGTCTGTATGTGTGTGTGTGTGAGTGTGTATGTATTGGTCTGTGTGAGTGTGTTTGTCTGTGTGACTGTATGAGTCTGTGTGTGTGTAAGTCTGTGTGAGTGTATGTGTTTGTGTGAATGTGTGTGAGTCTGTGTGTGTGTATTTGTGTGTGTGAGTGTTTGTGTGAATGTGTGAGTCTGTGTTTGTGTAAGTGTGTGTGTGAGTGTTTTGTCTGTCTGAGTGTGTGTTTGTGTGAGTGTGTATGTGAGTGTGTTTGTCTGTGTGAGTGTGTGTGTCTGTTGATACATTCCTGTGCTGTTGATTCTTTCCCCCTTTGTTTTGTTTTATCCCTGTTTTTATTTGTTTGCCTGTTTTCTTAAGAGAGAGGGGGAAGGCATGGGATTGGGAAAGTGGGGAGGACCTGGGACAAGATGAGGGATGGAAAACCATAACCAGAATATACTTTATGACAATAAATTATTTTCAGTTTAAAACATTAATTCCAGAACTTGGGAGGCTGGAGAGATGACTCAGTGTTTAAGAGGTCCTGGGTTCAATTCCCAGCACCCACATGGCAGCTCACAACTGTCTGTGGCTCCAGTTCCAGGGTATCTGACACCTTCACAGACATACGTGCAGCCAAAACACCAATGCACATAAAAGTGAAAATAAATAAATTATAATTCCAGAACCTGGGAAACTGAGGCCTGGAAATGATGAGTTCAAGGCCACCGTCGGCTGCACAGTTAGGCCCTGTCTGAAAAACAAAGACTGTATTTTAGTTGTTATAGATACAGCTGGGAAACAACTATAAGTTAAAGGAATAGAAACGTTGTATCATATCCTCTGAAAATATGCAGGCACCTTCCTATCTTATCCACGCGGGATGGTCTGACTTCCCCTCAGAGCAAGTGGCACACTGCACTTGAATTCAAGCAAACATACGGACACATCCACTCCTGGAGTGCCACGCAGATCACAGAAGTAAACATGGACGACTAGGCTGTGTACACCAGCTTTCATCCACAATAGCCCGCCACGATCACTTTACCGTAACTCCCGTCTGCTACACACACAGCCCAGCATGTAATTATATTCTTTAGAGGGGCTTTGTAATAATATCTTTGTCTTCTACCTAGTTAGGTTATAATCGAGAGTGGGACCCAGGGCTTCTGATCTCTCTCTAGTGACAAGCAGAGACCAGGGCTTGGTAAGCGCTTGTTGGGGTCGGTTTGTAATTGCCTTGAGCAGTCCGGCAGTGCCAGGAACTAAGCCACTTCAAATGAACAGTCTCTGCCAAAGACTTCAGAGCAGAGACCATGATCAGGACACACTAACACAGACACCTGACCACTGCCTGTTACAGACATCCTAGATTGTGTTCAAAGGGACTTCAACAGAAACCCCCAAAGTCTGAGAAAACTGCTAAACCTATGTGGGTGGGTGGTTGTAACTATTTCCTACTTATTTTACCTCTAAATGTGAAGGCAGAAGTGGGGTGCAGAGATCAAGTTGTATTTTACTGGGAATAGTAACGTTGCTGTTTTATTGCTCCCTACCATGGAGCAGTAACATCCGACCTCTCTGTGCTCTAACAAGAGCATCGAGAAACCTCTGAAGAACAGACTTCACCTCTGCCAAGTGAAGTTCGGGCATGTTTACAATCTAGATTTCCCAATCCACACTAAAAAATCCTAGACAGAGGGAGAATACAGTTCTTTCTATCATTTCTAAAAGTTTCTCCAATAAAGGAAGAAAAACAGTATTTTAAAACTGAAGTGAGCCGGGCGTGGTGGCCCACGCCTTTAATCCCAGCACTCGGGAGGCAGAGGCAGGCGGATTTCTGAGTTC
>NC_034590.1:164507398-164511213 GCF_900095145.1 Mus pahari | reverse complement strand
GGTAAAGTCTAAGGCCAAAGTATGTGGAGGTCATGAAGGTCATGGTGGGGAAGCTACTTCCTGTGTGTTCTCTCTCTCCCTCCCTCCCTCCCTCCCTCCCTCCCTCTCCCCCTCCCTCCCTCTCCACCATGGGCTACTGGGGACTGAACTCAGGTTGTGAGGCTTGGAGCCTGCAGAGCCACCTGCCTCTCCAGCATCCATGTGAAATTCAGGGGCTGGAGGGATGGCTTAGCAGTTAGGAGCACTGGCTACTCTGCCACATGCTTTAGTCTTCATCTCCAGTGCCCACGTGGCAGCTCACAACTGTTTGTAGCTCCAGTTCTGGGGGAATCTGACACCCTCACACCAGTACACAAAAAATATTAGATAAATTATAAAAAAATATTAGATAAATTATAAAAAAATATTAGATAAATTATAAAAAAAAAAAAGGTCAACTTTAAAATTTTTTTTAATGATAGGTAAATACCAATTCTTTTTTTTTTTTTTTGAAAGAAAATCTTTTAAGTATGTGTATTTGTGTGATAATATGTGCACATGAGTGCTGGTGCCCAGAGAGACCAGAAACACCTGATCCCTCTACAGCTGTAGTGACAGGCAGCTGTGAGTCACCTGATGTTTGTGCTGAGAACAGAACTCAGGACCTCTGGAAGAGCAGTATAGAATCTTAACCACTGAGCCATCTCTCCAGCCCAGCAATTCACCTGAAGCAAACTAATCTATCAATTTTTAAATGAACCAAACTCTTAATTGCTGTCAGGCTAAATAATTAAGCACAGCCTATGAAACATAAAAGAACTTGGCTCAAAAGAATATTTAATGTGAGTAAGTGTGTATATGTGTTTTTCCATAACAAAAGGAGAGGATTCTTGGTTTCTATGGTATTTATAGTAGAAGTAAAATTATAACTGAGTACTTGGTTAGCTCTACCAACTGAAACTTGAAAGCAATGTAGCATAGCATCTGTAAAACCACCCCACTCGAGAGGCACAGTCCCATGATACACCCGCTTTAGTAGAGGTGCCATTATGAAACACAGTCAACCTCAGTTTTCCTAAGTGGGTCATATTGCCTAGAATATCCTATGGGGACAAACTGTTCTCTCTGAAGCAGGGGTAGAGAACAAAACTATTTTCCTTGGAAGGGGAAGATGTTTTCAGGGTTGCAAATGTCTCGCTTTGTGTCTTCCTAAAATATTTTCTATCTTCAAGTGGCAGGATTCACTGAGAGGAGGAGCAGGAACAGGCAGAGCAGGGGAGGCACAGCTAAATCTGACTTAGTATTTAGCTTTTCCCCCTCTTAATCTAACAGAAGATGTAACCTGCCACAGAATGTTATTAATTCCCTGGGTACCTGTTGGTCCAGGCACCTGAAAACTGAGGGCAGGGCTCTGCGTGCCAGATACAGCAGCCTGTGCTTCGTGCGGTGTGTACAGGCTACAGTACATATGCTCTCTAACGGTATAAAGTAACATTACACGTCATACAGCTGACACAGAGGGTACTTTCCAGAGTACGGAGGCCACTGTGTATAGTCAGAAAGGCTCTGTGAAAAATATGTATTTTATATGTGCTCTAGGTACTCTATAGGCACTCTAGCTGGGGATTAGGGGCTCTAGGCTTCTGCCACAGCTCTGTCATTAACCAGTTTGGTGGGGCACACATATAGTCAAGAGAGAAGGACTTTAGGTTTACAACTAAGTTCCCTTGCTGCAAGGACTCTGAACAAAAACAAAGGCAACATGGTACCTTCCCCTCCCTCTCAGTCCCTTATTAACAGAAGTGCCAATATGACAAGCCTTTTCTGTCACGTGTCTTCCTCACACATGTACACACACAGATCTAATTGTGCTCTGTGCGGCAGACATGGTAAAAGCTAGAGAAAGCCACTTTAACTGTGCTTTGGGTTCTATTAGTTGAGGCAGTACTGAAAGTTCTGCCTAGCCAGCTTTTGTTTTTCCTCCTAAAAAAACAAATGTTCTTCCCCCTGCCCCCCTCCCCAGAATGTTTGCTGTGCATAACAAGCACACAGAACCTGCAGCTAAAAACAAGTAAGAAATGCTTCTCCCACCAAGGAGTTCTAAACAGTCGGATGACGAAGGCAGACCTAAACAACTGCTTTGTCGGGATGGCCGTATCCATGGCCTCCAGAAATAAAATCCTCATTTAGAAACATGTAGAAAGAGGGCTGGTGCCAAGAGAAAAGTCAAGTTTATCTCAGTGTCCACAGGGACATGGAAGAGTCCAGGAAAAAAAACAAAAACAAAAACAAAAAAACCCAACTTATTATCATAACCAAGCGTTCATGATAAAAGTAACATCCAAAATTCTAAGGTGCCTTTCATCTCGGCAGAAAGGAAGAAGCAGAGGCAAGTGAGTCTCTGGGGGTCCCAGGCCTGCTAGGGGTACGTGGCGAGAGCCTCTCTTAAAACAATCAAAATGAAAAACAAACATTTAAGATAAAAGTTAAAATTATTTCCGGGATTTTGCAGGTTTTCTTCATGAAAAAAAACCCTGTATTCACAAACAATAGAATAAAAAGTGAGCAGGCTCTCACAGAGCATACTCTTTATCACGGACATTGGCTCCTCTTACCTATGACCAATCTTATCTGTGTATTACATACGAACAGAGCATTCGCGCCCAGAAAAGGCGACTCAGACTCCGCCAGGTAACAGCCCTTAAAATGTTACCGCTTATAAACTGTTCTCATGTAATTTGTTTACATTTTGATAATTCGTTAAATTTTCTATCTTCCTCTATGAAATTATTGCTCCTGCTGAGAGCTCCAGAGTATTTTATGTAGTCCTCAGTTTTCATTAATAGATATGATCTGATGTACTGCCCGGGTAGATAGCCAGCGTGCACAGGCTGAACCCAGGGTTCAGTGACACGGGACACAGTGACACAGGAGGAGGAGAGGACCAAGAACCACACAACGATTAAGAACTGAAGGCTCCGTGACAGAAGGAACAGCAGATGCCAAAGTCCTCGGCAGGGATCGAGCATGGTGTTCTGTGAGGTGGGGTGGCACCTGTCAGCTGGGTCACAGGAGATGGGGACAGAGCGGTAGGGTGGTGCAGGCCATGGGTTCTGTGTTGGGAAGCAGTGGACGGACTGCAGGGAGAGAAATGTCGTGGAAGGTACACTTTGGGAAGGTCACACTTGCTGCTCTGTGAATGAAGAGGCTGAGGAGGAGCAGTTATCAAAGGGAACATTCTTCTCTAAAGCATTCTGCACGAGAGCGACTGAGCGCTGGCTTGCTCTTCCGTTACCTCACAGACCACCTCAAAAGCACCCAAGCTGGTCTCCTGTCTACGGTTACATTTTATCATTCGTTCTAACTGGTCTCGTGTACCAAAGGCTGGCTGTGTAGTATAGGCTGGCCTCCAAGTCCTCACCCTTCTGCTGCTACCTTCTAAGTCTAGTGGTTTGAGGCACACATCACCAACTAGTAAGGCCCCTCCTCTACCAAGGCTCTGACCCTGTGTGCTACATCTTCCCTACAAAAACTCAAATCCTCTGTGTTGGGCCATCACTTCAGTGGGACACTTGCCTGGCCTGAGGCCCTCGAGTTCAACTCCCAATACTACAAAATCAAACAAAAGCCTGAAAGATCGTTGTCAACAAAACAAAGTTCAAAACACCACTCTGCGATCTATGTCCAAGCTGAGCTTTTGGTCTTAAATCCTGGTACAAACCTGACAGACTCTGCTATTCCACCATCAACATGAGCTGTTCTTTTCTGGACCCAATTTGCTTTTAAAATTTATTATTATGACTCTGTGTGTGTGTGTGTGTGTGTGTGTGTGTGTG
>NC_034590.1:164427874-164507373 GCF_900095145.1 Mus pahari | reverse complement strand
AGAGAGAGAGAGAGAGAGAGAGAGAGAGAGAGAGAGAGAGAGAGAGAGAGAGAGAGGGTGCATGTGCCACAGTGCACAGGTGAAGGTCAGAGGATAATTCCTGAAGAGAAAGTTCTGTCCTCCCACAGCAGGGTCCGGGGCTTGAATGTATACCTTCAGGTTTGTGTGGGGGAAACACTTCTAGCCACGGAGCGATCTCGATGGGCCATGGACGTAACCAACTCCCTGCTTCTGTGCACCTATTCCCGCTGACGCATCACACGTTCTTCTTGGTGACCCAACAATGTCTCCTACAATGCTCAGCATTTTAACATGGATTGAAGCAGTTTTTATAACTCAACATTTACCTTTATTTCAGGACACATGCTTTGGTGTTTTTCTGTTGTCTTCTTTTCACAATGGCTCACTAAATCACTCACCATTCATGGGCTCCTGTTTTCAATTTGAAAACACTACCAGTACACCTGACATTAGCTGGCCACTAAACTAAACACCACCACTAAGAGAGGCCTACAGATACCAAACCATGATAACTTTAAGCTTAAGAATACAGGGTAAGGCCAAGTCATTTTATGTTACCACAGGGCCAAGTACTGATTAATCATCACTGAAGAAAAAGACTGATAATAAACATAACCATGGTATTTGTGATGGACAGGGTCGCGGGATGTAATTCCCTTTCACCACAGCCATTCTCCCTCTGCCTAGCAAAGCATTCCCAGTCCAGTGTCCTCATTTGGCCATCTGAGCTTCGCCAAAGCTGTACTAAGGGTCAGCCTTGTGTTCCAGTGGAACGGCCTCCCTGTAGTCAGCACCAAGTTCTTGACCATTAAAGTCATTTAAGTTGTTGACTCTGTTGAAGACATCAGCAGTAATTTGAATTAAGAGAGTGGAAAACCAACGACATGGCCCTAAACCTGTACTGAATAGTTTCTTCTCTGCCAAAGGACTGAACTCATAAGCCAAGGACAAGGTGAATCCTAACACCTAGAGTTCCAAAACTCATTAAGTTTACCATGAGGTGATTCACACAGGTTCCTGAGGAACGCAGAGCCTTCCAGTATGCCCTACTTCCCCTGCCAGGGCCTCTGTGGAGGTGACACACACAAGCACAGTACCCAAGTGACACGTGCTCGTCACCAGCTCACACCCGCTGGACACCTAACACAGCCAGGGGGAACCCAGCTCCTGAGACCTCCAAAGACGTGTTGGAAACTACTCAAAGGCCCTCAGTGAGTGAGCTGCAGGCGTCTGAGCAATGGAAATCTGGACAAAGTCCTATGTAGAGGTGTCCCTGGCCCCGTCGTCCCTGGCCCCATCTCCACTGTCAGGCTCTGAGATCTGGGAGTACGAACCTCAACATTTGTTAGCTATTGTCTCTTCAAGGCCAGAACCCAGGCCTTCAGCAATCTTAGGGCTTTAAGAGAACTATCTGGAATTTCCCTACTCTTCACTAACATTGTACACCGAGTATTGTGACTCTTACTGCATTTGCATCAGTGAAAACCCAACTCAAAGAGCTTTATATAAAGATTTTAGACTGAACTAAAGAGAAAACATTCCTTCTGACAAGAATATAAAACGTCTGTCTGTCTGTCTGTCTGTCTGTCTGTCTGTCTCTCTCTCTCTCTCTCTCACACACACACACACACACACACACACACACACACACACGGTGGCAAAATTTCAAGAATACAAATGACTCCAAGAATGCCTTGTCAGGACAAAGACAAACTGAACTGCCACTTTGGTACCGAATAGCTTTCCTCACTTGAGGTCAGGTTCTAGAGATGATGGGAGCCAAAGCCAGAATTCTACTTACCTTAAAAGTTGCAGAATCCTGGTTGACCACAATGTAGATAAGAACTTGCCTTGGAAATAACAACTACTGACGGCTGCTGCAGTAACCATCTCGGATAAGCTTTTAGACTCTCCTGTGCTGCCTTCCTGTTCAACATCCCTCTCTGGAATAAATCCCCCCTGTGTCTTGCTAGCCCACAAGCTGGAAACTTTCCAGAGGGAGGGCACGGGTCACTGAATCTGACTTCTCTCTACCCACTGGCTCTCTTATACATGCTGCTAAAGTAGAATTTTACTGCTACTGACAGAAGTCCTTTTGAAGAAAGTGTCTTGGGAAGGTTCCTGTTTCCCTTTCCAGTGATAACCTCAGGGAAGACAGGAAGAGAGTAAACCAAACAGACAAACGACACAGAAGAGGAGGAGGAGAAATAGCCTGAGAAGACTGATAGCTTCTACAAGGCCGTCAGCAGATGACTGGACCCCGCCTTAAGGGGGGTCCTAGCATATGACTTTTGCAGTGCTGTACCTCCGTCACAGAGGGACACTAGATTAAATAACCCACAGGGTGCAGCAAAGTAACACAGGAGGGCTAAACACCACCTTCATATATTTATGCTGTGATTAAGTCGGAGATAAGACGCACTAATAAATAACATTTTTGGAGACTTTAAAAGTTCTTACCCATAGTACTACACAGCCTCTTTACTTGTGTTAAAAGCCTTTTTTTTTTTTTTTTGGAGGGGTCAGGTTTCTAATGGAGGCCTACCAAGAGCCACATGTTTATCGGTATTTAACCCATGTGCCCCCCAACAAGATATATTCTCGTTTTCTCGCTATTTTGTTGGTTTTATCTTAGTGTTTGAGTGTTCTGTCTGCATGGATGCATAAGTACCATGCGTCTACCTCGTTCTCAGGGAGGTCAGAGGAAGGCTCAGGTCCCCTGAAACTAGTGATGGGCGACGTGAGCTACTACGTGGATGCTGGGAACTGAACCTGGGCTCTATGAAAGAGCAGCAGGCGCTGTTGACGGCTGAGCTGCCTCTCCAGCCTCCTTTTGTTTTTGAGACAGGATCTTGCTTTGCAATAGGCCAGGTTGGTCTTGAACTTAATCTCTGATATCATACTGAAACTCCTGCAGTTTTTTAAGGAAACAGTCCTCACTCACTGTCCTCTACAGTCTTCCAAGACTCTCTTCAAAGGAGAATTACAGCCTTCCAAAACAATCTTCCCATTAGTACCCTCTGCTTCTCCATCACCGTACCTGACACTTTCTCACCCAGAAAACTCAAGGTCCTTAAGGACAAACACGACCTTAAACTCAACATTCTTATATTTTCTATGCAAACTACTCAGTATATCTGGCAGTGAGACATTACAGCTCACAATTGATAAGCACTTGCTGAATGAATGAACGAACGAACGAACGAATAGGCAAACTGCAAAGATCCATTGCACTCAAGTTTCTGACATTTATTACCTAATCCAGAAACCTAACCTTTTAGTAAATCCATGTTTTTAAGCCATGAGCCTATCACAGTTAAAACCCCATTCTTAAAGACAGAAAGAAAGCCATTCCATAAACTCAAATCAAATGAACTCAGTAACATGTTTACTTCTTCTTCTCCGCCCCCCCGCTACCCCCCCCCCCAGGCAGCGTTTCTCTGTGTAGCCCTGGCTGTCCTCGAACTCAGAAATCTGCCTGCCTCTGCCTCCCAAGTGCTGGGATTAAAGGCATGCACCATCACTGCCTGGCCACATGTTTACTTCTTAAATCTTTTTTCCCCAGAAAATACAATGTATATCACAATCATGATAAGCTATCTATAGTCTTACAAATAACAACTACATATTCACTCCCAATCACTTTAACTTCTCACGCAGAATGGTAAGTTTGCTTTCAAACAAATTAAAGCTACATTTCGTTACAGACTCACCGGTTCTTTTCCAACTCATTGTGTGTAGACCTAAAAGAAGAAGAAGAAAAGGCATTAGCCAAACTTGTTGATAAAGTTACAGAAAGGCATATTAGCTGTATCAGTAATATATTACAACAAGTGAATTTAATAATACAACATACAGGCTTCTACAACCTTTCATCTGAGCAAAGTTATACTTGCTGCAGATCACTGTTATAATGGTTAACAAATTTATACTAAACAGCAAAATACAATGAGCTATTTGGCAAGTACCAGAATTGTTACATTAGTTCCCTTATGTAATAATACAGAATTTTAAAACATGAATATGATAAAGGACAATTTAAGTTTTTAATATTAGAACTAAGACTTTGATCATCTTATAGCATGTGCACACCCATGTGTTTATAGAGTCCAGGAACCCTCAAACTCACTGTGTAGCTGAGAATGACCTTAAACTTTTGGTTCTCCTGCCCCTACTTCCCAAGTGCTGGGACTACAGGCATGTACCATTGCATCTGATTTTATGTGCTCCAGAGACTGAACCCACAATATCATGCATGCTCAGCAAGCACTCTCCAGATGAACTACAACCACCCATATATCATTTTACATATCTTTGTCAATGCCGAATGCGTTCAGAATATTGTGTTACTGATTGCTGTAATTTTATCTCCCAATCCATGGACATTTAATGTAAGATTCACAACCCTTAACAAGTAAGTATTTTTATGAGCCTCGTAATTCGTGGGAATTTACCTACTGTCTTGAATTCAACAGCCAGAGGGCTGAGTGTCTGTCTGTCTGTGTGCCTGCCTTTTGCTTATTGGCAATTTCATAAAGTTCCACAGGATAAAAAGACAGACACTCATTTTAAAGAGTTATCTTAAGCACTTCTCCCTCAAAAAAAGGAAAAAGTCTTATGATGTCTCAAGACTTCAGCCAAATAAGCAGCAAATGTATGTGCAATTCAGGCAGAGGGAACTGTAAAAGCATGCAATCGGTAGCCTAGCAACTCAGAGCTTAATGTGCAATAAATGACAACGAAGCTTCCACCAGTCTGTTTATTAAACGTGTGGATTGTTTTCGTTTACGTGAGACGCTCAAGCAGAGAAGTTTACAAGGCCAATGGCATATTTAGTTACTTATTCCCTATTAGTAGTCACACATGTGTCTCCCTGTGAGCACACACGCCACGGTGCACATGGAGGTGAGAGAGCTACTCTGTGGGGAATTCTCTGTCCACCTTTACGTGTGTTCCGGGGACCGAACTCACGCCGCCAGGTTTACACAGCAAAAGCCATCTCAGCGGCCCCCAGGGATTAAAGAAATCCTTCAAAATTAACAGGGAGATTTCCTGTGCCCTCCTGGTGAGCAAGTTTGGGTTTAGTTGCCTTTCTCTAAAATGGACAGCAGGTAAGAGGTGCTCTCTCTCTAAGAAAGGCCATAGTACCTGATCAACAGCAATGATGTGCTTATAGAAAAACAGATGCTAGTCCACCACAAACCTAAACTATCTGGCAATCCCACGATCACCAGAAGTGCAAAGGGTAATACGTTCAACAATCACCAACAGTGGAATTCCAACATTATCCTGAACCTATTACAAAAAGCTAGGACCAAAAGAGCATAATCGGGCCCACCACTGTGAGCAAAATTAAAACAGCAGGTCCCTTCTGCCTCTCCTGAACACACTTATTATTTGTCTTATTAAAAAAAGGAGAAAAAAAAAAGGCTAAGACTCTAAACCTTTTCACTGAGTAGGAGACACATTGACACACATCTAGTTATGCCACCACAGGTTTTAACAAGATTCCCAAGTAACAAGAAACACAACGGTCACAAGCACACCAATGATTCCCCCCCCCCCAGTCCTTTCGCAAACACACTAATGATTCCCACAGTCCTTGCTCTTCCAGTGTTTACTCCTACTTTGCTTAGCTTTTCCATAGATGATGAAGTCAGCACATACTGAACGTTCTCGGTGTTCAACACTGACTTAGACAACAAGGAATGAAAGAGCAGCTGGCTGGCAAACTCTCACACGCGTATAGGAGTCATTATGATGAGAGGTAAAATAAGTTCATATAGAAAAATCCAACTGTCTCAGGAGTGCAACAATCATGGGATTTACTTCCACATGGAGCTACTGAGAACATCTGGGGCAGAGGTAGCTTTGATTTGGAGTTTAAATGATAGGCATGCTTGGTTTCAGTAAGGTCTGGAGCCGACCAAAGGTTATTCCAACGAGAAGGAATAGGTAAGCAGGCAGAGCTGTTAAGTCCCAAGCAATGGCAAGGTGTGGTGACGCATAGAAGTCACACAGACAACAGTGTCACATAGCAAAAGCCTGTGCTTAGTACTAACTGCCAGCTGTGTAGCTTTGGGACAGATTACTTAACCTGGTTCATGGTTTCCTAATTCGTAAAACTCAAATATCATCATGCCTTGCTAGGTTATAGTGAGAACTTGAGGGGGGAAAAATGCAAAAACACCCGGCACACAGTAGTCAGGAAATCTGAGGTCCTAATTGTTTTGAGGCATGGTCTCACTGTGTAGCCCAGCCTGACCTGAAAGGCCTGACCAGTCTCCCGAATACTAGAATTACAGGCTGTACTGCCCTGTCCACATTTTTGGGTTTTGATTTTTTTTTTTTTAATTTTATGTACATGGATGTTTTGCCTGCATATATGTCTGGATACCACCTGTGTGCCCAGTGTCTTCGGAGTCTGGAAACGGGCATTGGATCCCCAGGAACTGAAATTTCGGAGACCTGCAAGCCACCACCTGCTGTCACCTGGCTGCTGGAACTCAAACCGCGGAGTTCTGCAGCACTCTGAACCATCTCTCCAACTCCAAAATTACATTAAAAAAAAAAAAAAAGGAAAAACATACTACTTTAAACACTGTTAAATATACTACATTAGACAATCTGACGGGTGTTCAGTAACCTGTGAAATTCACCCGGAAAGAGACAAATAATCGTAACAAGGAAAAGAGAAACTGAAAGACAAGTGATTAAAGCCATTTGGTCATTTAGCCAACTGTGCAGAAGGTGCAAGGTTCAGCACATGAGGCAGAGAAAGATGTCTGAATGTGTACACAGAGATACAGTGGTTCAAGTGATGCTAAGAATAAATGAGTAGATGAAGCCAGTGCACACCAACACTCTCCTAACAGAATGCAGCTCTGCGAGCAAACACCCATGAGGAAAACTCTTCCCTTTCACACACCTCTTCTCTGCTTAATTAACTTCCAAGGACAGAAAAAACGTTTCTTTCGATTAGCACTGAATCATGGGTAATCTTCATCAGCAACAACTCTTTCAGAGAGACATTCTATGTATCCCATGTTTGAATGGGCACCGCTTTCTCACACAGACCCCCGTGTTTTCTGACCACCACGTATGTTTAGGGCGTACTTAAAGAACAGACAGGAGAGTCAAACTTGTATAAAATGGTCACATTAGACTCAGAAGTATCACTGCCAAGAAAGGAAAACAGAAGCCTGTTACCGGACTGGGGAAGACATATCCTGGTTAACTAATAAGCCAATCTTCAACTACTTATGTTTTCCTTTCATTTGCTTTCTAACCTTTCATGGACCTAATGAATGTTGCTCTCACACAATGAAGTGAACATAAGCTATGAAACTAGAGAAGTATTTTTCTAACCTGAAACATAAAGTGTAAGCCATAACATATATATGAAATAGAATATATAAATTACATATATTTATGTATATATATGTGTGTATACACAACTATACACACACACACACACACACACACACACACACACAAATAAATAAATAAAAGTGGAGTGAGGGGGTTCTCTGAAGTCTATATCCAAAAAGAGTTGACAAGGAAAACTATGGGAATCACTGGAGCAAAACTTTCAAGTATACTTATTATATATTATTATTCTTTATTATTTCTTTATGTACCACACCCAGGTTTTACTTTTTTAAAGGGTATTTTCTGTCTATGTTTCCACCAAACATATATCTAATATTTTGAGGGAAAAGTAAAAGACATGGCAGATGATAAATTTTGAATTTTGAGAACTTTTCTTATACATTTTTCCATAATATCAAAACCCACAACCAAGACAGTAATTACAGCCACACTGTATGATCATCCCTGCCTTAGCCCACTGATTGGCTGGTGGGCATGCCGACTGCCTCCAGCTTTTGCAGTGACTTTGAATAACGGGCCAGGACCATTCATATGTGAGCGTGAGTGAGCAGGGAAGAGACCTTCATCTTCAAGGACCGCGCCTCTGTCTTCTTACACTCACACTAACACCTAGGTCTTATGCTTATGAACATGGCCACAATGTGAGCCATCACTGGTACAGTAGGTAAATGTTTTAATGAAAGATTAAAGAGAACACGTCACTCGGTGTGACTTCTATTCGTTGTCAAGTGACAGAATCTAGAACCAACTTGGACTTGGTTCTATCATGTGTCAATCCCCAGGCACGCCTATCACCTAGAAGACATCATAGAGTCAGGCCAGTCCACCCTAAGTGTATGTGGTCCCAATACATGGGTGGGGTCTTCACCAGCACAAACAGAAGGCAGGCTGAGCGCCCTACTTATCTCTCTCTGCTTCCCACCTGCAGACACGTGACTCACTGCTCAGACCACGTCTCCCCACCGTGACAAACTGTACCTCAAACTGTGAACCAAAATAAATTCTTCCTCCCTCAAGTTTCTTTTTGTTTTTTTTTTTTTTTTCACAGAAATGAGGTAAGTAATGCACCCAGCTACTTCTGGTAAACTGAGTCTCAGACTGAGAGTAGTCTGTCTGTCTGTCTGTCTGCATATGCGTGTGCATATGCGCACATGAGGACCAGAGGCTGACACGGGGTGCCTTCCTCAATCACTTCTCAACTTCCATTTGAGACAAGGTCTATCACTGACTGGGATTTGGCCAGGCTGGCCTGCCAGCCCTAGAATCTTCTCGTCTCTGCCTCAGATTTTAAAGTTTAAAAAAAAAAAAAGAAAACAACAACAACAACAACAACAAACCTATCTCCAATGAGTACACATGCTAAAAATAAAATAAAAATTAGAAAGATTTTTAAACATTTCTAAATTTATTTCACATAAAGCAATTAACTAAGCCCAAGTTTCTCCATCGGTCTTCTTAATAAAGTGTCAACATCTCACCAAAATCTGATTTCTGTGAGTTTGCGTGTGCACACAACAATATTCAGTGTTTACTGAGTATCTACACTAGAAATATAAACACTATAAAATTACAAAGTTCCCTTATCTCTGAGCTCATTTCACACTGACCTATACAGAGAAACTCTTAACTCTGTGTTGGCAGGACAGGTGGGGAGTCAAACCAAACACCTGAAAATTCACTTTCTTCTTAATATCAAGACAAACTTACTGCACATTGACCTTGAAATTTCTTTTCTTAGAGGGTCTGCAAAGATTTACTAGATTGGTTCATAAACTGAGCTCACAATAAGAGACAAGCCGCAGCTTTATCAAATTTTGACTCACTGAAGACTAGACAGCGGCTTTACTAATGAAAAAGAAAATAAACTACAAAGGGTTAAAACAGCACTGGTGGGCAGTACCATGACGTCAGCCATGGACCATGTGACCCAGGTGTCTGACAGAAAGGCAGAACACTGACACCATACAGAATCTAAGTTTGGGCTGTTCAGTCTTTAATTTTCAGGTAAATTATTACTAAAAAGTCTTTGCTTATCCTAGAGAAACAAGTCTTAGGTCTTTAATTCATCCTCTAGTTCTACCTAGGAATGCCTGAACTACAAGTCCAATTTCTTGAAGAGAAAGGGGGGGGGGGGGGGGGAAGGAGGAGGAAGAGGAGGAAGGGGGAGGGGAAGGAGGAAGAAGAGGAAGAGGAAGGAGAGGAGGAGGGGGAGGAAGGGGGAGGGAAGGAGGAAGAGGAGGAAGAAAAGGGGGAAGAGAATCCACTTTATACAATTTTCTGAAATCAAAGAGATACATGTCACAGACTATAAATACACAGCTATATTACATGCAAATTATAATTATTGCTGTTTTTATAGGACAGAGTCTGCCTCTACCCCCCCTTTTCTTTCTGAGCTAGGGTCTAACTATGTAGCCAAAGCTGGCCTAAAATTCACAACCCCCCTGCCTCAGCCTTCCCATTGCTGGTAATACAGACACGCCTGTGCCCACTTGAATGCACCCTCTGACACACAAGTCTAAGTCTTCATGTTTGTAACAAACATGAAATAACAAAGGTACAGAAGAATTCAGCTCTGTCTGGAATGACGAGCGAGACCTCAGACTATCTGAATGTCATCAAGACCACCGGCTTAATAAACTACTGCATATGCAGAGCAGAATATCCTCCAATAACTTAAGATACTGCAGACAAACATGAAAAAAAAATTTAAGCAATAGAATTTCTTGGGGCGTAAAGAAAAATGGAATTCTTATAGGAAAACAGATAAACTGCAGGTATCGCATTAATTAAACTTAGCCAGTTTCAGAACCACCAGTATGGCTTCCCTCACTTATGTAGCTGCTATACATTATATATACAGATATGCACATATACACACAGACACATGAAATTATTATTTATGGCGTGAGTAGAAGTGAACGTCTAGGGGAACAAAGGGAAGGTGGGCAGGGATGAAGAGGGAACGAACTCAGCACACAACACAGCCTTGTGTGAAAACTTTCTAAGAGTAAGGTTCAGAACCATGAAGCGCTCCCTCAGGGATCAATCACCAGGCCCTGTTATAGACCTCACTGGATTCTGTTTTCCCTGTTATGAAGTTCATCATATTTTGAAATAATAAATTATCACGCTTGCTTCTTTCATTAGATAGTAAGTTTCATGAGAATAGATATACAGTGTAATGTGTAAATACATATTCAGAGAGGGGAATGTATCAACATTTTTAGAGATGTGCTGGTTGGTCGGCTGGTTCGGCTGGTTGATTGGTTGGCTGATTGGTTACCTTGTTTGTTTTTGTCAACTTGACACAGACTTGGTTCATGTGGGAAAAGGGAACTGCACTGAGGCAATGCCTCCCTCAGATTGGCCTGGAGGCCAGTCAGTGGGGAATTGTCTTCATCGGTGATTCATGTGGAAGAGTCAAGCCCACTCTAAGTAGTGTCAACCTTGAGCAGGTAGGTCATCCTGGGTTGTACAGAAAGCGAGCTGAGCAAGCCAGTAAGTAGTGTGTTCCATGGTCTGTGTCTCAGTTCCTGCCTACAGTCTCCTGTCTTGACTTCCCCTGATCACGGACTGTAACTTAAACCTTTCCACGGTGCTTTCCGTCACGGTGTTTTATCACAGCCACAGAAAGCAAATTAGGACAACAGGAAATCAAAACATAAAACAGAACCAAAAAACGAGAGACAGAAGAGAGCGAGGTTCTATAATGTATGCTTCAATTACATTAGTTCTGCAACAAGCTAAAAATCATATCTGGAAATACAGTTTGTCAGTCATGCTATCAAATGAATCTCTTTCATTAGATTAGTATTTGGAAATCTATCCTCACCAGAAGAAAATAATGAAGAAGTGTATCAAAAAGGAAGGAGGAAATGCTGCCTCATTGCTAATAAGAAAGCTTTCTTCAGATCACAGTCCCCTCTTCTAGGCTGTCATGATGAACACACATCTTAAACTCAGTTTGTCATTAAAAGCACCAATGTTTATACCTGCATACAATGTGCTCTGATCAAATCTACCTCCACACCGCCCTCCCTTCCCCCTCACAACCTCATGAGCCTTTTTTTTTTTTAAATGTCCACCAAATCCATTTACTGCTACCTATTTGTTCTTGGGTGTGGAACCATCTACTAGAGTATGGGTGGCCTCTCAGCACAGAATCCCTGAGGACAATGGACTTCTTCCCCTAGCAGGGAGGACAACTCAGGAGTGGGACTTCCGAGCCCTTCCTCGATCTGCTCTGACATTCTGGCTAGCTTGATCCTGTGCAAGTCTTGTGCACACAGTCACAGCCAACACCAGGTTGATATGTTATCTGCGGATGTCTACTACCTCTGGCTTTTACAGATTTTTTTCTGCCCATCATTTCTGAGATGGTTACTGAACCTCAGGGATATGATACAGGTGTCCCTTTTAGAGTGGAGTATTCCAGTCTCTTTATTCTCTGTATATAATCCAGTTGTGGGTCTCTGTGTTAATCACCATCTACTGTAAAAAGAAGCATCTTTGATGAGGGTTGAAAGAAGCCTGTTTAATAGGATGTCCAGTTAGCAGAATGACAGTCCTAAGCTCTCTCCCAGAGCCACAGTTAATGGTACCAGGCGTGGGCTCTATTTTGTGGAATGGGCTGTAAACCCAGTAAATAAGTGCTTGGTTACTTCCATAACATATGAGCCACTACTATACCTGTGCACATACTGTATTAGGCCAATCATTTCTGTAGCTCACACGGTTCTCAGCTCAGAAAGACTGTTGGTAACTTTTCTCACCTGGTAGCATCTGTTTTACCTTGGAGCTCTATGAAAGCTAGCCAGCAGAGATGATGCCTTTAGGTCAATATCGGCTTGAATTATCCATGTCTTGTGTCTCAGGTATAGGGTATCTTCAGCAATAGGGTCTAATCGTCAAGTTTGGGAGGGTAACCAAAGCAAAGGCAATAACAGACTGTAATGATGAGGTCCATGGACCTCACTGACCAACAACTCGGAAAGTAGTAGCCTAAACCTGGTACTGGCTTTTCACCTAAGAGCATACAATGTCCAGGAGAGGCACTGTTCCCTCGTTAATCACTACCTGTGACATAACTAAGTCTTAAGCAAATCACTTACATTGCCTCCTGGCCACACGTGATTTCAAGCAGAGAGCTGCATCAGGTAAGACCTAGAATTACCTTTTTAACATGTAGTCTTTCTGTCATATGTTTACTATTTGGGCCAATAAAAAAAAAAGTTATCTCTTTAAATAGGGAGGTGGTGTTGTTGTCTACTGACCTACAAGAAATGATCTTTTAAGTCTTCAAAAGTTAAGAGCAAACATGGGCTTCAGTGTTGCACTGAATGGAAACCCTGGCTCATTTATGGCGAGATATACAAAACACATCCCAAAGGATCGGTTTGTTACTGACAGTACTGAAGAGCGCCTATCATCACCAAGATTTACCTTCGAACAATCTGCATTTGTGTCCCAACACTTGGTAAGTTTCCACAACACAAAGACCCAGGAACTATTTTTAAAATCTAAAAACTAGGAATTTCCCAAAAGCAAGACTCTACGCAATTCTCCAAACATCAGGAACATTCTTAAGAACAGAACACACAAGTTACTGTCACAGAGAAAAATCCTCTATAATTATCCTCTGAAAACAAGTGCTGGAGAGATGGCTCAAAGAACAGACTGCTCTTCCAGAGGTCCCGAGTTCAATTCCCAGCAACCACAAGGTAGCTCACAACCATCTGTAATGGGATCTGATGCCCTCTACTGGTGTGTCTGCAGACAGCTTCAGTGCATTCACATATATAAAATAAGTAATTCTTTAAAAAAAACAAAAACAAAAACAGACAAAAAAAAAAAAAAAAAACCCAAACATGCTTCTGCTTCCGCCTGTGCTCACTTCAGCTCTTCCTTTCCTACCCCACCCCCACTCTCTTAAAAAAAAAAAAAAGTGCTGTCCCCCATGGTGGCTCCATTTCTAGAGGATCTGATACCCTCATCTGGCCTCTGTGGACATTGCACATATGTGGTACCCAGATGTACATACAGTCAAAACATCTGCATTGTAGAAAGTATACATTAAATTTTTTTTCTTTTAACATGCTGGGTATAATGCCACACACCTTTAATCCCAGCACTCTGGAGGCAGAAGCAGGCCATCTCCAAGGTTTGGAGGCCACCGAGAGCTACGAGGTTCAGGGCTACTGTTTCAAATGTGAAGAGTCATCTTCATACGCTACATACTGCTTACCTTTCTAAACGCACAGCCCTTAACATTCCTGACAACACAATGTCACACAAGAGTTTGCCAAAGCAGGAGGTGCACTCTCAGCCACAGTGTTTCCTCCAGTCCCACACGGTACATGACACAAAAACACAGTTTCCTTATAAGGCTGTCAACATCGAGTCTGACAATCCTCCATTCTTTGAGCAACACCTCCTATGTACAAACCGCTGTTGGCAGCAGAGATAATGTTAAAGCAAGTCAGGCAAACAGTGGTACACCTATAACCTCGGCGGCCATGTGGGAGGTGCAGGCAGGAGTGTCAGAGAGCTGAGCCACTGAGAAGAAAGAAGCAGAAGACACTTGAACCTTGTCCTTAGGGGATTTTTAGCCTAACAAATGTGTTACAAATATTAGAAACAACTAGATGATACTATTCCTACAAGTATAACGAACATTATACTATAATAAACATATATATTCCATGGAATATATAAAGATCTAATCTACTGCTGAGCACACTGGCCGATGCCTGTACTCTCAACACTTGGTAGATGGCAGGAGGGTCAGGAGTTCAAGGACAGCCTGGCCTCAAAGCAAGTCTGATGCCAGCTTACACAACATGCAGTCCTACCTCCCAGAGACCTGAGGAACTATCAGAGAATAAGAACGGCTTCCAAGGACCTGAGCACTGAAGGAAGAGTGCTGGAAGACAGAGGTAACTTGGCGAGGAGGGAGGAAGATGATAGCCAATGGGGAACTGAGCATATACAGGCCTTGGAGAAGGAGATATGGTATATTAAAGGCATTGAAAGAAAGCCAGCACGTGAAATTCATGAGGATCATGGCTGCGAGTACACCAGGGAGGAAGTTACCACACTTGCTCAGCTCAGGTCAAGGCTGAGCCTAGGAGGCTTCTAGTAAAGCCAAGAGATCAGAAGACATATTTGAGAAATACTTAGGGGTAAATTGGTGTGGCACGCATTAGGAGCTCATTTAGCAGTTTTAAAGATGACAGATCTTGACTTATTTTTTTATGTGCATTGGTGTTCTGCCTGCATGTCTGCCTGTGTGGGAGTGTTGGAGTTTCTGGAACTGGAGTTTCAGACAGTTGTAAGCTGTCATGTGGGTGCTAGGAATTGAACTCGGGACCTGTGGAAGAACAGCCAGTGCTCTTAACCGCTGAGCCATCTCTCCAGCCCTCAAGGTCCACTGCAAAAAGTTTCTCTAACAACAGTAACATCTTAGCAAGTTCAGTTGAAGTGTGCCAAAAAGCTGTGACTAAGATTACAGTAAAACCAAGCATGCATTTAACAAATAATTATATATTATAGGTCCCACATCCCAACTGTCAGACAAGATTACTAGCATTTTCAAGGTACATATTTATGATAACACATTATATCCTTCACTTTTTTTCCTTTGTACTTCTGTAAAAATATGATTTGGGGACTTGGGGAAAATATTAGGGAATTTCTGTTGTAAGTCAAATAACTCCCAAGGTAAGTTTACAGAATAACATTTGTATCAGGAATATCACAGTGAAAGTTAGCCACTTTATCTTTAAGACGCTACAATATCAGAAAATAACTATTGCTTCAGAACCTGTGGTATCACAGCATTGGTAACCTAAAACATTGGGCTGAGGGCACAGCTCAGTGGAGTGGTATTTAGCTAGCACATGGACTAGTTCAATCCAGAGTGAAAAACTCAAGAAAAGGGGGGAAGAAGAAAAGGTTTAATGTTTTAAGATATAGAAAAGGAACATTGAGTTCTACACAGATAACTGAGGAAGAAAGGGTATCACACACACATTCTGCTCTCTCGTGTGAGATGATAAAGGAACTGAAATTTCTACACACCATTTATCTTATGTAACCAGTATAAATAAGATACCCTGTCTGGAAAAAAAACAACTAAACAAACAAGCCAGAAAAGATGAAGAAGAGGAGGAGGAGGAGGAGGAGGGAGAAGGGAGGAGGAAGGAAGAAGAGGAAGGGGAGGAGGAGGAGGAGGATGAAAACCTTCTCACTAATGAATTACAATGTCTGCTAACCATAAGTTGTTAGTAACAACGTCATGTGTGCACTGATGGTCACCAGGTCCTAAAACTGTCAACGCGGCACTGGAGCAAGAAGGAATTCCAGGAATACCTAATACAGCTTCTTATTTTACATAGGAAAACAGCAAGGGGCAGAAGAGAGGTATAATGAAGCCATGTACCTGACTTCTAGGAGACAGGGAGTCCAACCCTTGTAACCCAGCCCTGTTTCCCAAATGGCACTCTTTCCATTTTATTAAAAACAAAACAAAACAAAACAAAACAAAACAAAACACCAAACAAACAAAACCCGAAACTTTTTATTTGTTGTTTAAATTGTGTTGTGGTGTGAATGAGAACGATCCCCATAGATTCAGATGCTTGGTCCCAGCTGGTAGAACTGTTTGGGAAGGATTAGGTGTGTCACTGGGGGTGGGCTTGAAGATTTCAAAAGCCCACACCATCTCAGCTAAGCTCTCTCTTTCTCTGCCTTGTGCTTGTGGATTAGATGCAAGCTCTCCGCTACGGCTCCAGAGCCATGTTCCACACCATGACGGTCATAGACTCACCCTCTGAAACAGTAAGGAAGCTCTCAATAATACATTCTTTCTTCTGTAAGTTGCCTGGTGTTTGTCAAAGGAATAGAAAAGTAACTAAGACAAATTTACATGTGGATTAAAAGACAAGTTCTCAAATACATCTTAATTCCTAACAAAAGTACCAGAAAAATTACAGATAAGCAAATATGTTTTTAAGTGTGTATCATGTGTATATGTATGTGTGTGTGTATGTGTGTACTTAAATATACACCACAAGAGATCAACTAGACTCACCAATAAATACAGCATATTAGACTAAAGGCTATTTTTTATAATTTAAGAATTGAAGTGTAAAAAATACCAAACTATCTTGAGAATGCACGCAGCTCTAAAGACACAAATAAAGGCAAGAAAATGAATTGAGTTTGCCTCGGGGATGTCAAGGTGAAGCGTGGAAAGATAGATCTCAATCCATGACTACAGGAGCCTAACGTTTTCTGCAGGGAGAGTGGACAATACTGTGTCCTCAACTGCCTAAGCCTGAGCCACCCGGCCGGAGCTCCCCACAGCCTGGCCAATCCCAGCCAAGAGAGTCATTCTGTTTCCATTCTCTAGACAATGTTCACAGGACGAGACAGAAAGGCCTCATCTAACTTCCTCTCATCAATGGGAAAATTTCCTTCTCTTGAGGAAGTTCTCTTGAAAACTGCATATTGACACAAATCCTTGGGATTTACCGGCTTTCTAGAACCAGAGAATACTGAAGAGTCAGTCAGACTCTACCAGAAGCGGAAGTCTGTTACTTCTCCGCGCCTCTGAACACACGTGTTCTGGGAAAGAGAGGCACCCAGGGAGGACAGGAGTCTTCTTTATGTCTGCTCTAAAACCTCTGCACCCACTACCTTCCATTAAGTAAGTAAGATTCAAATATTCTACAGCATGGTCCTTCCTCCTCCTCCTTAACAAATGGGCCAGGCCCATTAACATAGCTAGGTATTTTTATTTCTTTAACAAAGCCCTTGATTCTCTTATATCTTGCTGGGGCCGTTTCTAAATTTTAAAGAAATTCTTTTCGGACTGCCATAAACTTGGAGAGAAAAATGAAAGTCCAAGGTCCCTCTCAGCCTGTGGCTGCGAGCACGGATGCAGGCTACCAAGTCCCCACTCGCGCTTCTCTAGGGATGGGGACACTGGGATTTCAATCTCCTCTGTGGGATTATATCCCTTTTCTGCATACAGAGAGCCAATGTGGTGTGCTCTGGCATTAGAGAGAAAACAGATGCATAGGATTAGCTCCGGGAGTCTGAGCCCCTCCACTCCTGCCCCCTGATGCCCCTCCCCATCTCGCCTTTACCTCCCCCCCACCCCCCAGCGGCAGCCATCTCTCCCTACCTGTTGGCAGTGCTGCTGTTGCTGCTCCCATTGCTGTGTTTCTGTGCCCGGCTCAACCTCCGTGGGGGCTTCGAGTGCTGTAGCCGGGGGCTCGGCATGGAGGGGAACGATGAGGCGTAGCCATGTTCACACTCTAAAAACCGGAAGAAAATAAAAAGGTTTAAGAAGAATATAGATACCCAAATGCACAGACCCACAGATCCAAAGTCCGTGTCCTGACACATTGTTTTTTTTCTTCAAAGTAGAAAAGGTAAAATGTGCCTACGCTCTGGTTAGAAGATAAAATCTAAAATCCCGCTGTTTAGCCATCCCTAATTTAATCCCAGCACCCAGGAGGCTGAGATGAGATCCCAAGTCCAGGGCCAGCCTGAGTTCCGTGGCAAGACCCTACCCTAAGGAGAAAAAAATCCATTCAATCTCTGGACATTAATCTGGTGACATACACAGACCCAGCCCACTGCCAAGAGAGTATATTGAAAAGTCTTCTAAAACAAATGTCTCCCTCCTCTCCAAAACCCTTTCCTCCAAGAATTCTTTAAGGCTTATTTTTTTTTCTACATGTATGTAAGTGTTCATAAGTATATATGTGCACCATACGTATGCATGCTTTCTGGGAAGCCAGAAGAAACAATGTCCTGGAACTGGAGCTACAGATTGTAAAGAACAGCGCAACAGGCATGCTGGGAACTAACCCTGGGTCTCCAAAATCAGTAGCAAGGGCTCTTAACGGCCAAGCCATCTCTCCAGCACCAAGAATTCTTTTTTAAAATCCTAATTTCTAACACCAGTTACTCATCCATTCACTCCAAAAGATTTCACTTGCCTTAAAAAACAAACAAACAAACAAAAAAACCAACCCAGCCAAGTGGTGGTGGTACATGATCCCTGTGCTCCAGAGGCAGAGGCAGGCGATCCCTGAGTTCGAATCCAGCCTAGTCTACAGATGAAAGTTTCAGGACAGTCAAGGCTACAAGAGAAACCTTGTCCCGAAAACCAAAACCAACCAAACAAAACAAAGAGAAAACCCTCGGTTTAACTACAGTCACCTCTTCGGTGCCTCTGTAGCCTCCACATTTTTGCGTGCCCCAGCTCTTCCGATCACAACGTCTCGGGAAGGCCCTCCTCTCTCCTGACAGCAGTATTTAGGCTCTTCACACTCCAATGCCTTCCTCAGTCCCCCCACTCCTCCACCCACTTCCACCTCCAAGGCAACCCCGTCTCGCCGCACTTCGGACGCTCACAATAGCAGGGTGCCCCTCCCGCAGCTCTCCAGCGGGCATCACTCCCACCCCACTCCTCCCCCGGCTCCCACAGGCCCCGCCTCCTGCACCCACACCTCCCCAGCGCCCACCCCCTTCAGTCTCCAGTGCAGTTATCAAGTTGCAAGCGCTCTTGGTCCAGCGCCCTCCGCCCTCTCCTCGGGTCCGCTCAGCAGCCGCCCCTGCGCGACACGAGTCTTTCCCTTGCAGCCCAGAGCCACGCACGGGTCCTCTGCCCAAGCTCTCGCTCACACCTCATGCACGCATGCATGCATGCACGCACACACACGCCTGCCCTCGCTCGCGAGCTTCTTGCACGCCTCCTCTCAGGAACTCACCTGCACTCCTGAGCAACCCCCCACCCCCGTCGCGGCGCACCCACCACTCCAACCGCGCGCGGACTTCCACGCGCGTGCACCCCACACGCACGCACACTTCTCCCCACACGCGCGCGTGCTCCTCTTGCCGCGCGCGGGGACGCGCTTCACCCTCACCGGTGCACGCACTTCCACACCACACGCGCGCACCTCCCCTCGCCAGCCGCGCCGCACTCCACGCGCGGAGCCCGAGGCGGCGGTCGAAGCGACGGCGTCCAGCCGTTACCTCGCTCCCTGCGCTCCAAAAACTCCGCGGCCTCCAGCAGGCGCTGCACGTTGATCATCCGCACCCGCTCCATGGGCTCCGCGCTCCCGCCCCCGGCCGACAGGAGGCGCCACAGACGGCTACAGTCCCACGACGACTCCGGACATGTGCGGCGGGCGGGCGGGCCAGCTCGGCCCCGGCTCGGCGCGCTCTCCGCCGCCCCAGCCGTGCCCGCCGCGCCCGCCGCGCCNCCTGCAGCCCGCGCGCGGTTTGTTTACTTCTCCGCGCGAGCACGGGGGGAGGGACCGGAGCCGCGGCAAGGCCCGCCCCGCCCGCCCCTTCCTCTGCCCCCTGGGAAATGTAGTCCCGCCCCTTCCCTCCGCCAGTGCACTTCGGGTGTCGAGGGACACGGGCCGCCTCAGTACGCCTGCGCGTGGCGGACTCCGCGATGGCCTCCGGGAGATGTAGTCTTTCCTTGGCTTTCCTTTCCTGGTTCCAAGGATGGGAAGACTAAAAACTCACAAGACTTTGCTTCTGAGGAAAAGACTTGGGTCTGCTCCCAAGGAGACTTATTTCTTAAATGGTGCTCAGGCACTAGAGTTCTCCTCTATTGCTTTCTTGTGGAACTTCAGTGCCTCGGTTCTCTCACCCTCTAAAGGAGGAGAAAGTAACATCTACAAAGGGCAGGGCCACAGAAGAAAAAAAAAATCGCTGTTCAAAAACATGAGATCATTTAATGAGAGCCAGAGAGGACGTCCACTTGGTCCTTCTTTTCCTCAGTTTTGACACTGAAAAAAAGTTTTTCTAGTCGCTTCTGCTTTTTGAACTGATTCTTCCCCAGTATATCATTAGTGTTTTTAGACAGAAAACCTGTTCTAACGATACAAGGAAAGGACAAAGATTTTGTACTGGATTCATACTGACCTCAGTTCAAATCGGAGCTCTCTGGCTATGTGGACCCCAAGCTTCTTTTCCCCTCCTATAGAAGATGGATTTATCTCTTCCATGTATGCAAGATGGTGAGGCCAGACACGTGCCAGGCACTGAACCAGACTTGTACCCAGGAAACACGTATTTAGTAAGCTTCATTGTGAAGTCTAGCTGAAATAATCCCATCGCGCAGAGCGCCCTAGCGGTGATGGCTGCTCCTCCCATGCTCCTCTCCTGAAGTGTAACTGACATCAGGGACAGTAACTAGCAGGGAGCACACTTACTGCCCTCAGTCACCACCCTCTTCCCATGTCCCTCTTCTAACGGATGTCTTCACCTTGGCACTAGCGATGCTTTGGACCCGATGGTTCCTCCTTGGAGCTGGGTTCTGTCCTGTACACTGTTGGATACTCAGCAGCACCCATATCTCCCACCCACTAGATGCCAGTCTCACACCACCACCCTCGGGCATGACAAACAAAATACCTCCAGATATTGCCACACATCCCCTGGGGCACAAAAGCACCCCTGGCTGAGAACTTTCTGGGGGAAGGAAACACAAGATGGCTGGAGGCGCTGCCCGCCCTGGGAGCGAACTGGGAGCTGTGGAAACTAGCCACAACCCGCCTCACTCTGATCCTGCTGACCTGCTGGGGGACGTCCAGAATGACAGAGCTCTTGGTGAGGAGACAATGTCCCCTTCCTGTGGTCATGTTATTGGCGAATGATGTATCTCCAGTGAGGTCACAGGCTGCGAAATTCTGCCAGCCCTTTTAAATACTACACTTGGCACAACATATAAGAAATGGATGTTCGTCAAATTCAGGGAGACCCAAAAGAAGAAGTAAGTATTCACAGTCACAGTAGGGGCAGGAGACTTTTCTAGGCTTTTTAGCGGTTGGCTAGGCTATACGGGTTTTCCCATTGTGTACTGGTATCAACCACCCCCACCCCAGTGAAGGACTTTACTGGATAGAGGTAGTAAGAAATTCTGTCTCTCACTTTTTCCCCCTTTTCTATCATTCACTCTGCCAAGTGTGGTGGCTCCCAGCACTCAGGAGACACATACAGGCAGTTTTCTATGAGTTTTGGTCTCTATGGTGAGCTCCAAGACAGCCAGGATGCGATAGAAAGATCCTGTCCCAGAAAACAAAAACAAACGAACATCATCACTCAGAACACCTGTTAATAGTTGAAAATAAAACCTATAATGTTAAGAGCCCAGTGTGTTGGTGTAAGCCTTTAATTCCAGCGCTCTCAGGAGACAGACAGACAGACCTCTGTGAGTTCAAGACCAGCCTAGTCTACACACTGAGTTAATGAGTTCCAGGTCAGTCAGGGCTGTACTGTGAGACCCTGTCTGGGTCGGGAAGAAGGAAGAAAAGACAGATTATGAGTCTAAAAGTTCACTTTACTATGGGAGGAACTACTTAAAAGTATTCAATTCCAAATTCCAAGGGCTCTGGGGATGTAAGTCACTTTCATAGCACCTGAGAGGCTAAAGTACCCACTGTCGGGTAAAACCTGTGTGGCATGCAATTGAGAAATTATGTAAAAACCCGAAAATGTCCATGAATTGAAAATGCGCTTGGTTTTGTTGATCACATTATATAGCCAAATGGAAGGTCAGCGACAAAAGGTTGGATAGGTGTCATAGCTGACCCTATCCAAGAGGCCACCTGCATATGAGGAAAGGTACTGGCCTGGTGACAGTGGGCTGATGCATGTACAGAAACTCCAGCCTTTTCCATATACAATTGAACAGGCTGCTACACACACACACACACACACACACACACACGCACACACGCGCACACACATGCACACACACATGCACACACGCGCACACACACGCACACACGCACGCACACACACGTGCACGCACACACACGCACGCACACACACGCGCACACACGCACACACACATGCACACACGCGCACACACACGCGCGCACGCACATGCACACACGCACACACACACACACACCAAGCTCTGGGTTAGCCAGGGGGAACCCAGAGTCAGTCATGGCTTTGCTTTAGTTCAGATGAAGCCAATTTGCACTACAAACGTAGTTGGGAAAGCAGGAAAGCAAGGGTTTCTTTCACAGCATAGATTCAAGAGCTGGGATGGTCCCAGACTCTAGTTCCACCCTCTCAGTAAAGAAAGTCAGTCTCTCTGTCTCTGTCTCTTTGTCTCTCTCTTCCTCTCCCTCTATTGCCCCCCCCTTCTCCATTTGAAAACTGCAAAAGTCCCGGAGCACTGCCGCCATGGAGGGAGGATGGGGACAATCTGTCTCCGAAGAAGCAGGCCAAGCTCCGTACTCACTAGGGTCCTTCCTGCCCCTTCAACCGCTAGTTCAGTCTAGCAGATGGAAATTTCCAAGTGCTGTACTGCAAACGCACACATGGAGGCTGATTAGCATATCGTTCTGCATGCAGACAGGTGACACAGAGAAAGGAGGCAAGGTCGAGTTCAGTTACAAGTCCATCGTCATTGTTAGGGACACCCGGGTGGCTCGGGTTCCGAATTTCCAAAGTGCTTACCGCGTAGGCACGGCTTTCAGCAATAATCTTGGAAGGCTTTCAGATAACCAAGGTTTGGACAAGGGGGCATGAGTTCCGAGGTCCAAGAAATCAACTGTTTAACAGTTACCCATTTGTCCACCCTCACCCCGCTCCCACATGAAAGACCGCAGCCTCTTCCCCTCCTCTTCCTCCAGGGCCCAGAAACGTGAAGAGCCACGGAAAACCTTGGCTCTGCCCAGTGAGTCAGCCTTGTCTAACTTTGTGCGTAAGCTCTCAAGTCAGCGGCGGCAGCTCGGGAGCTGCGGGGCTGCGTGCAGCCGAGATAAATTTGGGTCTAAAGGGATGACGTAATGCTAAACCCGAGAGGTGGCTGCCGTCTCCCAGGGCTCCAGTCGCCAGGGCTGCAGGCTGACTTCCCAAGCACATGGAAACTCACCAAGCGACCCAGGTGCCCAGGCTGGGGAGACAGGGAGAGGGTAGGGAGGGGGTAGCGGCAGAGGAGGCGGTGGGTAATCCCAGATCGCTGAATCTGGAAGTTTGTTGTTTTTAACTCGTTTTTCTAGTGAGATCAGACCACTGGCAAAGGCTCAAACAGCTGCACTTGACTTCCATCCTGACCCATCTTGCTTTAAAAAAAGGGATATATATATATATATATATATATTTACATATATATGTAAAGTTTAAATCGTTGTCCCCCCTCCGCTCACCCTCCCCTTCCTCCTCCCACTCCTCTCCCTTGCCTCCGAGGGCTATTTACATTTTATTAAATGGTCCTTATTAAGGCTATTTCGGTGATTATAATGGTGAACTAAATTCTCAAATAGCCCCTTCCTTCTGGTTTTTTTGTTTGTTTTTATTCTGTGGGGTTTTGCTTGCTTGTTTGTTTTGCATATACTTGGATCCAGGAAGTCTGTATTGCAGGAGTCAGTGAATGTGCACTGCTAAGTGGCTTTTGCTTGCTCACCCTGGAGAACACACCTGAACCCCAGACCTGGTGGGGGGCACCAAGGGGCTGGTGGGATGGTAAGGAACTCAAAGGGGTTTTGCTAGAGTGGTCTCCCGTGAACGTTGCCCCAAAATGTTTCCCAGTTTGTGTTGTGGACGTTTCTCTCCTTAAGCTGATTTCTCAGTGCAAGTGTCCATCTTTTTCCGTTCAGAAAAGTATATCCACATACCAAAAGCCACAAGCTGGCACACCGGTGGAGAAAGCATTGAAACCTAGGCTTAAAGCTACATGCTACCTTCTCATCTCTAGAATTTTCTTTTCTGAATGACTCATGTTTAAAAGAAAGGAAAATGGAAGGACACACACACACACTAAAGTGGAGCTAAGTTTTCTGGTCTTTTAGACCTGTGGGGCCCCAACTTCAATGCTTTAAATGTCCGGACTAAGTTACATTCTCAAAGGACATCCCAAATCCGCCTTTTCTGTTCAAGGTTCATTTTCCCTAAAGAAAGGTTATTCTGCCAGCCGCTTCTCTGGCCATGATGACCACAAGTCTCAGACACAACCCCAGGGTCCCTCCGAGTAGCTCCTACCCCCAGGTCTCTGCGGCTGCCTTCCTTGGAATGCCTCCTGAGACCTCTGACGCTGATGTCACCAAATCCTCCCCTGTAGTTTGTTTTTAAAAATCATTTCTGCTGGTAGATCTCATGATGTCAGTCACGCCTGTGCATAGGACCCGGTCTCGGCTCGGTGATTAAAGCTTGCCTTGTCTTCCGAGATCCCGAACACCACAAAAATGAATACATGGTGATTTTTGTTTTGTTTTAAGACAGAGTCTAACGTAGCCCATGCTGGCCTCAAACTCACTCTGCAGCCAAGGATGACCTTGAATGCCCTGTTCCTCCTGCTCCCACCTCCCCGAGTGCTGGGACAGCAGGCATGTGCTACTCCCCCCCCCCCCAGCTAATTTTCTTTCTTCTTGTTTTTATTTAGCTATTTGGTTGTTACATTTATCAGATTTTGCTAGTGCAAAGAACCTTTTTTAAAAAAAAAAACAATTAACCTCTTATGTGTGTGTGTGTGTGTGTGTGTGTGTGTCTGTCTGTCTGCACACAGGCATCTGAATGCACACCCACTCAGAGGTTAGAGGAGGACCTTGGGTATCCTGCCCTATCACTTTCTGCTGCATCTTCCTGAGATGAGGTCTCCCACGGAACCTGGAGCTTGCTGGTTTTCAGCTGAGCTGAGTGGCCAACAAAGACTGTAATCCTCCTGTCTCTACGTGCAGCCACTAATGTAGTGCTGGAGTTACAGCCACGCAGGCTTTGCTGCGAGTGCTGGCGACAGCAGGCAGTTACCTACTGATTGTCCCCCATCCCAATTAGAAGCAACTTGACTGTAAGGCCATTAGAAATAATATATAAGACCTTTTTAAAAAGAGAAGGAGCAGAATGTCTTGGGACACACCTTTAATTCCAGAAGGCAGAGGCAGGCAGATCTCTGTGAATTTGAAGCCAGCCTGGTCTACAGAGCAGTACCAGGCCAGAAAGACTATGTAGTAAGGCCCTGTCTTAAACAGGAACAAACTAAACTAAACTAAAAAAAAATAAAAAAAAAAAAGAAAAAGAAAAAAGAAAAAAACAAAACAAGAAAACTACTAGAGGCCAACTCCACTGCTAAGACTGGGCCTTACAATCCGCCATGGCCCCAGGTCCCATCACCCTTCTATCCCCTTTGAGGAGCTGGCCTGTAGTGGCCCTGCACCCTGCCCTCTGTTGATATTACCGCCCTTTCCTGGTGGCACAGACTAGGAGAGGTTCAAAGTAGGCCCCAGCAGGCCCTGGGCACTAAGTCACATGCCTAGCCCCTTCTGCTTCAGATGCAACAGTTACAATAAAAATACAGGCTCTTACTCCTCTGCAGATAAGAATGACGTCACCTCACCCTCATTTTCAGCTCCAACCTTGACTCTAGAATGTTAGGAGTCTCCAGGGGGCCTAGAACGAAATGAATCCATTTACCTACCAACTTGTACAATGCAATCGTGTGTCTGTCAGTGTTCTATTGCTGCGAAGAGACACTGTGATTACAGCAACTCTTTTTGTAAAGGAGAACATTTGATTGGGGCTGGCTTACAGTTCAAAGGTTTGGTCCTTATCATCACATCAGCATACAGCTCAGAGTTCTACATCTGGATCTGCAGGCCACGCCCCAGTGACACACTTCCTCCAATAAGACCACGCCTGCTCCAACAAGGCCACACCCCCTAATCCTTTGAAGTTGCGCCACTCCCTAGGAGTCAAGGAGGCCATTTTTCATTCAGATGTACGCATGCGCAGTACTATGTTCCAATCTTTAACCCTCAGTTTCTGAGGGTACCCCCCCCCACAGGGTTTCTCTGTGTAGCCCTGGCTGTTCTGGAACTCACTTTGTAGACCAGGCCGGCCTCGAACTCAGAAATCCGCCTGCCTCTGCCTCCCGACTGCTGGGATTAAAGGCGTGCGCCACCACGCCCGGCTTAGTTTCTGAGATTTTTGTTTTACAGAAGAAACTCAGAAAGAGTAAAAAAATTTGTTCGAGGTCACAGGAGCAGCGAACTAGGTTCAAAGCCAGATCTCTGGACACTACCCCATCCCATCCACCAACCCACACACATTTGGCTAGGAAAAGTTGGCCAGTAGTCTCACCTATTCCTGTAGGTGGCTTTGGGATGTGTTAGAATGGGATTCCCGTAGCCTTTAGCAGGCAGGAAACAAGGATGCTCTAAATCCTACAATATTCTAGACTATTCACCACCATCTGACCATAACTCTCAGCTTTTGTTTTCTTTTATTTGAGGGCTTTTCCTCAGAACAAGGTCTCATTATGTAGCCAAGTCTACCCTAAAAGTTGCTATGTATCCCACCCTATCCTTAAATCCCAAATCCTCCTGCCTCAGCCTCCCCAGGGCTGGGATTCTAGCTGCGAACCACCACAGCGGGCACAATAGTGTTCTTGTTAAAGGCTCGCTCAGAAAACTCATCGTTCAGCAAATACGCCCCAGACCTCTTGCCAAATGCTATGCGCTGACGAGAAAGGCTTGCTCCCTGTCCCCAGGGCTCTCATCTTCTGACACACAGACCGACGATAAACAAGTAAAAAGCTGTAAATCATGGTGAGTGTACTAATGCTTAAGTGATGATGAAGCGTGGTAGGTACAGCCTCTGACTTAGCAGATATGGGATGGAGCAGGGGCAGCCAAGGCTCAGGGGAAGGCAAGGGTACCTAACGCAGAGAGAGCAGCATCGCTATGCCCTGAAAACCATGGACGAAAGGTATGGCAGGGAGTTTGGGTTTTGTCCTAAACGAGGCAGGAAACAAGACTTTAAACAAGCGAGTAGCATGAACCCAGTTATATTTCACATCACTCTTGTTTCTAGAGCTCTACTCGGGACAGGAGGAGGCTAGCTCTGTGCCGTCTGACAGGAACCATCTGGGCCACACTGTCCCTGCAACAACTGGGAGGGACCTGGAGCCCATCTCAGAAATCCACACTGCCTTCATCCTTTGCCTTCTCAGCGGAAGCCCTTGGCGCCAAGCACCAGCCAGCCCAGTTACCCTACAAGCTGGGTCGTCCCAGAAAGTCTTGGAGCCTAGCAGGGTGTGGATCCACAGCCCAGACAGACAGCCTCTGGTGCCACAGGTGCCCTACTGGTCCGGTGAGTTTCTTAGAGGGTGCTGGCAAGGTGGCTTAAGCAAGCAAGCAAAACTACCCCCAGACCATCAGCCTCCAGGGACTGGCTTTTGTGTCAATGCTGGGGAAACCCTGGAAGCTTCGGGCTGCTTCCCTCCACCGGAGGATGAATGGGGAGAAAAGGAAGTCCCTCTAGGAAGCTATCTTTCTGGAGCCCTCAGCCTGTAACTCAAACACTCCAGGCTCCATCTCTTGCCTCTTGTTAACTTGGAGCTCCCTGAGGCGTCTCTCCCAATACCCCAAGGAAGAACAGTGGGTTTAAGTCCCAGCCCTCTTGCTGCTAGCATGTGGCCGCCTAGCCTTGCTAAGTTGAAGCTCTGGGCAGCTATAAAAATGCCTATGGGATGCTTGTGAGGACTTAATGCAGAGCACTTAGCATTGTGCAGCACATAGTAAATGCTCAGTAGAAGGGGGGCATTAGCATCATTCCTCTAGAGAACAGGAAGGGGCCTGCGTGTGTCTCTTGGGAGGGAGACTGGGCACCAGACTCCTGGGGGACAGCCTAGAACTGTGAATTGTTTTCTATCTGGCTAATACTCGAACCAGAACATGCACCTGAACTAAAGAGCAGACAGTCTTCACTCTCAGGGCACCAAGTAGAGTCTGGATCCTGGCCCTTTTAGATATTTCTTGTTGCATGAAGCTAAATTCCATGGCTGGTAAAGACAAACAAACAAACAAACAAAAGGATGAGGGAAAGTCGTATGCAAGGTACTCTGAGCTTAAGAGACTAAGAGACATGACAGGGACCGTCAGGCTGCCATAGGAGGTGACTGGGGGCCATTCTGTAGCTCTGGCACCTCAGAGATAAAAACAAGGAGGTCACCAGCTCCCCTCTGGCTAGAAGTTACATAGCCTGGGCCTGCCCTCTACTTTAATACAATGGATTGCCTATTAGAACTCCAAACCATCTTCATCCTTGTAGCAACAATAAATATACAAAGTAAAACATTTTGGCTACTTGATAGGCCAAATTTCTCCTTTTTGATTTAAGCTTGAATTCTCCCTAATCACGTCCTCCCTCAGGACTGACAGCGTGGTTATCTTTGTAATTCTCTGTGCTTCAGTCCCTTAGGAGACATTGAAGCTGGGTGGCCAAGGGCATGCTGTCTGGACAGTGGAAGGGTAGTGTGAGTGGTAAAAAGGACCCTCAAGTGCAGAAAGCCCACCAGATCAGCGGATGTTAGGGGGGCAAACATAAAATCACAAAGCATTTTAAATGTTTCAGTGGGGGCCAGGGAAGGGGAGTCCCTCTCCCCGCCCCCTCCACACCTCCCACACCTCCCACACCTGCCACATACACACATATACATGAAAGGGTTTCTCTGTATAGGCCTCGCTGTCCTGGAACTCACTCTGTAGACCAGGCTAGCCTAAAATTCAGAGATCAGCCTGCCTCTGCCTCCCGAGTGCTGGAATTAAAGGTATACACCACTGTGTCTAGCTGGAACTCCTTCTGGAACCTCAGGATGAGTTTTTATTCTGTCCATAATGTCCGTAGAGCCAAAGACACAAATCTCAAGTCAGATCCTGCACCGCACTGGTGGTTGGGGTTCACTTTGAGACAACTGAATTCCCGAGCAGAGATGTGGCTCAGTTGGTGGGCACTTGCCTACCATGCATGGCACCTACATTTGATTCCCCAGTACCCCATAACCGAATATGGGGTGCATGCCTATAATCCAAGCACAAGGTGAATCACAGGTCCAACGCCATCCTCAACTATCTTTCATGGCTAGCCTGGGCTACATGAGACCCTTTTTTTTACAGGGTAACTAAAATTTTTTAACCCTGATATTGAAATTGAGTATACATATATTCTGTAAAGGTAACAACTGCTAGACCCTAGCACCCTGCTAACCTTATGGTACATATAAACTCCTTAAGTAACAGTTTAACAAATAACTGGGCTAATGTACAGAACTGATTTAGGGAGAAATTCCTGTTCCACAATGTAACTCTGTCTTATTAAAGCAGTTGCCACAAAAGCCTTCAAGAGGAATTTCTCTGGTCTAAAATATTTTGAAAGGGATCCTGTTTATGTGTTTCCTGGAGACTTGTTGCTTAAAGCAAGAGTCACCTGAACTTTCAGAATGTTTCACAAGTGAGGGGCCCAGCCCAGTATCCTGCTCAGATGAGGAAGCAAAGACTGAGGCTCCAGCCCAGGATAACAGTTGCAGGTGCCCATTGGTCTGAACCAGGGAAATGAAGCCAGACTTTGAGGGCTTTAGGACCTCTGGCCAGGCCGCTCAGAGACAATCAGGTCAGAGGGAGTTGCTGCCATAAGTTTAGAAAAGATCCAGAGGGTAGGTCCCCCTCCACCCCCATCCCAGGCTCTCCCTTCCTCTCTCTGTCTCTCTGTTTCCCTCCCTCTCCTCTCTCCTCTCCCTTCCCCAGACTCTGAGTCTAGAACCCCACCCAATGTCCTTGTTCAAGCTTAGAACGGCCACCAGTGTCACCGGCTCCTGTCTCCTTCCCCGCCACCCCTCATCTGTGAGAGAAAATATTTTTCTTAGTACAGCAAAGTCAAGTTAGCTTCATTTTGAAAGACTACGGAGAATGTTGCAATGACCTTTGCAATAACCAGACACACCCTGGGCTCAGTAAACCAGGCTTGAGAACTGCTGAGCTTATGAGCACCTGACCTGTAAGACAAAAGCTATTTGGGGCTCTATCTATGACCCAGTCTCCTATCACACAGATGAGAACACGGCACAGAAAGGCCTTACTCTGCCTCTGCTGTGTCACTGCGGGCAAGCCACTGTCCCTCTCTGGGCCTCTGCTTCATTGCTCTGTAGTAAGGATGCTTTGTGGCTTCTGGTGTGCCCTGTGGTCAAGATACTGCTTTTTACCACCTGCCTCCTTTAAACACCAAACTGAAAACAGAGGGCAAAAAAGAACGGGGTTCCTGTGTGCTGAAAGCCACTTGCTTCGTTCTGTAGAATGTCTTGTTTCTTACTCACTTGTCTCTTTTTGATTCTCCCCCCCCCCTTCTCTTCCTTAAAGAAAAAGAAACCGAAAAGCCACAAAACCACAACTCACCTCCCCAAAACGGGTCACTTGGAAGCCAGGGCCGTGTGGGGTTAGGTGCGCCAGGCCTGACATGCTGGTGGTATCTAAGTGAAGACCAAGCTAGGGAAAGCATGTATTTCTCCTCCAGAAACCCAGTTTAAATCAATATTTATCCAACTGTATTTATAGAAAGTGGTGGTAGGAGCAGGGGTGGGGCGGAGAGTCAGGGGGATCTAAAACTGTACAAGCCACAATGACTGATGCAAATCGTAATCTTGGTGGTCAATTGGACCGGGCTCTTTTTTTTTTTTTTTTTTTTTTGGCAAAAGACTCAGCATTTGATGAACCTGCTGCTGGCCTCAGTACCATAGAGACAGTCCTAAGTCCTCTAATATGCCCACAGGACAGACTTGGGATAAGGCAACAGGAGGGGGTACTGAGTGTTTCCTAGGAGCCCTGAACTTGAGTGAAGGCCAGGAGAGTTGGATAACTAAGAACGGGGAGGGGTGGGGTGGGGGAGAACCAACCCTCTCTGGTCGGCTACTCTGACTTAGGCCCACTTTTCTACATAAGGTGTGTACAGGAAGGCTTTGGAAAATCAACAGGGTGTTCCAAATACCAGCCCTGTTTCATGTTGCCAGGTGACCTTAAGCAAGTCATTTCAAACCCGCCTGGACTTCATTCCTTAGCTGTAAAAGGAGTACACGTGTATACGGTGAAGGTATATGGGCTCTGGAGCTGGAGGCCCAGGTGGCAAACAGCTCTACCACCTACTAGCCACATGATCTTTGGCATCCCTGCACCTCAGTTCCTCAACCCCCTACTGCAAAGTAGAGGTAATAAAATTGTGCACGCTATAGGGTGGTTGTGGACTGGAGAAGATAACTCCCCGCTGGTCCTCATGTTAACCCTTGGTAGTCAGTACTGGTGGTATGCAGTAGGACTGGAAGCCACAGCCTGGCTATGCTGGCACCCTCTGTTTCCCAGTTTCACTTCTATATGTTTGCTCTGCCATCTCCAAAGGAAGACCCATTCCTGGGTGAGCCATGGGAGAGCGTTGGAGTTAGAGTCCAATCACGCGGGAGCACCCGTGGGAGCACCCGCTGCTTCACTTTGTAGTTGATGAAATCTCCTTCCCCGACCTCCATAGCAACAACAGCTCAATTCAACTTCCTTAATTTCCTAAAGTCTCGCCTTCAGCCCCTGGGTGCCCTTCACAGGGTGCCCAGTACCTGAAAGCTCTGGAGTTCTGAGAGCCACAATGACATTCTCGTCTACTTCTGGCATCTACCACGTTTTAAACCTGCACCAAATCCAAAAACACAGTTTAAAACGTGGACAAAATTGGGGGCCTGACTTAGCAATGATCTTTACAATCTCTTCTAAAAATGAACCCCCTACCTCTCCACCCCACTGTGACTCACCCCACAGAGCTTGCAGGGAAAAGTCGATCACAGAGTAGACGCACTTATTATAAGTCAGTGGGTTCATCCAAAGATTCCTCCTGTGTAGAGCTGTAATCTGTTTGAACATTAATGCCCTCCATCTCAGCACAAGTCACTCCAGAGCTCACTTTCTAAGCAAGGACTGATTCACTCTTCTGATCACAACTGTTGACAGTATGTAGATGCAGCTAGCCAGCCGACCTGACCCATTATCAGGTCCTGGACTTGCTGACCCCCAAACACTCAGAACTCAGCATTTCCAGCTTTGATTATGTCTCTGATCTCCAAACCTGATCACATGCCATAGCCAAGAAATGGCAAAGGCAGCCCATTAAGAAATCTATATATAGCAAGTACCTACTGTCCAGATGATGCATATGAAAACACTGTAGGTGCTCTGGTCCTGCAAAGCCTGAATAATCGGGCTGGAGCGAAGGCTCAGCGAGGAAAGCATCTGCCACTCAAGCATGAGGTCCTGAGTGTGGGTCCCCAGCACACCCTGTACAAGCCAGGTGTGGTATTGCCCATCAGTGACCCCAGGGCCGGGGGCAGGGCAGAGACAGGCAAATCCCAGGAGTTCACTGGCCAGTCATTCTAGCCAATCATTGAGTTCCAAGTTCATTAAGAGCCTGTCTAAAAAATACCCCTGGCCTCCACGGGTACACACACACACACACACACACACACACACACACCACATAACTGAATGTCTGCATATACCACACTCATACATACACAAGATGTTATTCTCCCTACAGAGACAAAGCTAACACGTGGGAAACAAGTAGAAGATTGTGAGAGCTCAGGGGAATTTCCTTTTAAACAATTATGTATATGTGTGTGTGTGTGTGTGCATAAGTGTGTGCATGTACTAAACGCATATAGGTGCTCAAGGAGGTCAAAAGAAGGTGTCGAACCCCAGGGGCTAGGGCCAAGGCAGTTGTGACCTGCCTGCTGTGTGTGTCAGAGGCAGAACGAGCAGCAAGACCCTTAACTGCCAAGCCGTCTCTCCAGCCCCATAAGTTACCATTTATTGAGCATGCGCTGTGTTTCAGGTGCCTGAAATATTTCAAACCGGTGATTCAGTCGCTCTGTGATGATGTAAGGGAGGTGGTGTCATTTATATTCACACAATGCAGCCTCAGAGAGCCTGAGGAACTTGTGTCCAAACAACAGTAGGAATTTGGACCTCTGATCCTTCTGACTGACAAGCATCACACACTCTCTCAACTAATCTGACCCCCCAAATTAACACCCAGTGAGCTGAAGCAGCCCATAGGCTTCAAGGAGGAGGGCAGGGATCGGCCCACGTCATGCAAGAAGGGTAGGACACAGAAACCCTGTGGAGTAGGAGAACGAGGGCGTCCTCCACTGAGCCAAACACAGGGGCATGACTGTGAAGCCTGATAGCTGGTGGACCTGCTGGACTGGAGCTGAGGTTTCATGTCCAGGCAGAGGAGATTAAGTCTGGAAGGCAGGGTGGGGCCAAATGACACCACACAGCAGCAACTTCCAGCACCGGCTTCCTACACCAACAGGAAGAAGCTGTTTGGGGGCCTACCCATTCCCCTAGGAACACACCCTACCTCCGACCCAGGCAGCCAACACCAGAAAGTAAGCAGTGGCTTCTATTTCCACCTAGTCACTTTCCCTGTCTGATGCCACCTCCAAAGACCTGCCCCAAACACTGAAAGCCCTCTTTCCCCTCCAGACCTTAACTTTTTCCACTTTGAGGGGCTTATTTGTTTTTAGGACTTATATGCGCATGTTATGCGTACATCTGTGGAAAGCCCCGTGGAGGTCAGAGGGTTTGGACCTCCTTGGAGCTTGAGTTACAAGTGGCTGTGAGATGCCCAGTGTGGGTACTGAGAACGCAACTCAGGTCCTTCTGCAAGAGCAACGCGCACGCACGCTTAACCGCGAAGACGCGCATATAGGTGATGATGTCACAGGCTATTTCCAAATCTGTGATAACAGGGCCACTGCCTACGTGATAAATAGTTCTGGAAGCTTTTGAGATTCATAGATTCACACCAGGTGACATTTTGGGGAGACTGTACCTATATTACCCTAGGGAATTTCTTCCCTCGAATGTAGTACAGGGTCAACACTGAGTACTTGAACTCCTCCCTCAAGAAAAATCACCCCATCTAATGGAAATAATTCATCACTGCGGCCAAAACTTGGTGAACACTCCCAGTACGGAAACCTCAAAGAGGCAATAAAAAGTAGTTCTGGCTACAGTGGAAAATAAGCCAAGCTCCGGCCAAGTTGAGTACTTTGAAAACACTGAAAACCAAACGTGTGAACGCGTGATCAGACGCTACCGACGCATCTCAAAAACAGCTCAGCGAACCCGAAATGGAGTCGAAAGGGCAGGCACTTGTCTAAGAGAAGAGAGCCCCTTTAAGAAAAGACTGGACCAGCTGGCTACACTACAGCGCCTAGTGATTTCCTGGCTCACGTCCTGGCTCCGCCCCCCAGCCTCCGGCCTCAGCAACGCGTGACGTCACGAGGGGCGGATGCCGCCGATTGGCTGAACGATACAGCTAGGTCAAGTCCAGTCGGAGGAAAGAAGTTTGTCTCCATGTGGAAACCATGTGTCTAGCGCTGGGAGGGGGAGGAGGAGGAGGCGGAGAAACTGAGATCAAGTGATTACAGGGGAACTCGCTGAAATGAAGGCGGGGAGGTTGTGCACCTGAATCAGCCAGCCATACCCTTTGCAGTAGTGACCTAAAATAAAAAAAATAAAAAAGACTCGCACAACAACAATAACAACAACAACAACAAAACCCTGGACACCCACCCCCATCATAATAACTACAAAGCATAGGTGGGGAGGGTTTTTACTTCCTCCAAAAAGCCTGGGGCAGGGAAATGCTGGAATCCTATCGGAACGCCCAGATCTACCCCCCCCCCAACAACTGAATGATGTAAGCGTTTCGGAAAGCAGAGTTCTGGAGCAAAACAAGCCCCGCGCGCGCGGAGCGACCCGCAGTGCCCGAGCCCGGCGCACGCACGACCCGCCCCCCGACTCGCGTTATTGCTGTGCACACGCGGACCGCCGTGACGCGCGGGCATTGTGTGCAGCGAGCAGAAAACAACGGCGAGCGCCCGCTGCGCGGAGAAGCGCCCCCAATAAAGCGAGGCAGATGTAGGGCCCGGCGTTTGCTGTACTGGGGGGAACCCAGTCCGCACGGAGGAGGAGGAGCGTGGGGGCGAATAAAGTGGCCAGAGTGAGCCGCTTCTGTTAGCAAGGGTGGACAATCTGGGGGTCCGACGAGTGGTCTCCTGGAGTTTGCGGGAGGGTCACCCTCGCCTGCGTGAGCTGTCGCGGAGGGAGCGAGGGCCTGCAGCCGAGTCGCTGCAGCCGAGCCAGGCACGGCGCAGCGCCCCACGCTCTCGGGGAAATCTGGGGGCTGTTGGCATCACGTCATTTCGAGCCAAACAGCAGCGGCGAAAAGACGCGAGAGTGCTAAAAATACTCCCGCGGGGAGCCGGTCGGAGGAGGGGGGCTGCGGGCCGAGGGGCTGATTACGCACATGAAGTTGACTTTGACTGGGGTGCAGAGGCTCTCGAGCCCCTCTCCATGGCCGGCCGCCTTGCAGGGAGGACAACCAGGGAGAGGGTCCGAGAGGAAGCCCCTTAACTGCACCGGCTTCTGGAACCTTGGCTCGGCCACCACGGGCCCGCCCCGCGCGGGGCAGCCCAGCCGGGCGCGCCCGGCTCTCTGCTTACGTGACTAGTGGCCACGCCGGAGCCCCGACACGGGGTAAACAAGGAGGTGGAGGCGGCCAGGGCGCGGGGGTGGGGTGTGTGTGTGGGGGGTAGGTCTCCGATTGTCTGCGGGTATGAAGTGTGTGTGTGGGGGGGGAACACGAGAGGCTGGGGAATCTCTGGCTACCTCCTTAATATTCCTCGTTGCGGGGGTGGGGTGGGGGATGAGGTTCGCTGAATATTGCCAAGGTGCCCTCTTTGGTTGCAACCCCCCCCCCCGGTCGGAGTCGGCGCCACGGGACAGACTCCAGAGACAGGGGATCCGGGAGGGGGACGACTAAAGAAATCGCGCCCCTCCCCCCTGCAACAAAAGCAAACACAGCAAACAAATCCACCTCTTCACCCAGCTCCCTACTAGCTGGGCTTTTCAGAAACTATTCTCCAGACGCGTGCAACACACACACACACACACACACACACACACACACACACACACACACGGGTGAATAATCGCTCAGCGACTCGGCTACACAGCCTGACGGCGAGGTGCCTCTGGCAAGCCAGGCAGGCATTCGGAGCAAAGAGGCGACAAGAGAAAGAAAAGATCGCACCACAGACCTCCCGACAGAAATCCTTGTTTTGGTCTTACCCTGTCCCCACAAATTGCGCTGGCGATACTCGGTTACTTTAACCCTAAAGGCCCGGGTGTATGTGGGGGAAGGTGTTTTTGTGTTTTGAGGGCTGGTGTGTCTGTGTGTGTGTGTGTGTGTGTGTGTTGGGGGGGAGGTTTTGCAAGACCTGACACGTTGCAATCGGGTCTCTCTCTCATTGATCTACTTGTTCTGACAAATTACACATCTCGTTTTTCTCTTCTCTGTGAGTCTTTCTCCCCCTTGGCCCCGGCTTCCTTCTCACAGCTATTATTCTGATGGTGCTGGAGACGCAGCACACGCTTGCCCCCGTTAGGGTGCTGCTGAGTCGAATGCCTGGCGAGAGCTGGGGGTTCCAACGGGCAGGGACAAAAATGAAACAAATACAGAGAGGAAGCCCAGGCCCGGGTGGGGTTCCTAGCATCGGTCTCCACCTGGGGGGAGTGCGGGGGGGGGGGTGGACGGAACCCAGTAAGGCGTTTGCCTTGCTCTCCCTGTGCGTCTCCGAAAATAAAGAAAATGGACACAACAGCCCACACCTTTCCCCCCAACTATTGTTTCTGCGGAATCCTAAAGTTTGCTTTTAGCCACGTTCCCCTCGCCAAGTCACCCCTCCCTACCCCAGCGCGCGCAGGACCGCAGGTCCAGGGAGGGCTGCCGGCGCTGCCTGGTTCTTCTGGCCTGTTTCTTTGAGGGGACCAGAGGCCGTGGCATCCCAGAGCCAAGGAGGCACAGGGGAACTGTGTCTGTGGACACGATGGCCTGAGGCCAGTCCTGCTGTGGAAGGAAGGAGAAACGAAGTAGGCAGGAAGAAGAGCCGGAGTCCACGGCGCGGAGAGCTGTTCGGTGGTGGCGGTTGTTATTGTTGTAATGTGTGTCTGTGTTTTCTTTCTGGAAGCCCTGAGCTCTGCTTACGGTTTCCAACTTTCAGCTTCTAATCCCCACCCAACCCTGGAACGAGCGACAAAAAAATAAAAAACACCCCCCAAACCAAAAACCAAACCAAAACACTTGTCTGCCGGAGAAGGCTCCGGAAAGAAAAAGGAGGAAAAAAAAAAAAGGGAAGAAAGGCGACCTCGGAGAGACGAGCTCGCAGCCTCTCAGCCCAGTTGTCAGCAAACAACAACACTCCCCCACTCCTCGGCCAGGCCGTCCTCCGGGCCTGCTGGAGACCGACAGACCAAGGCACCGACAGGCTCCCTCTCCCCTTCGCTGTCTTTGTTACATCTTTAGCAGCTTTGTGCGTGCGTGCGTGTCCTTTCTCCGGTGTCATCGGCTTTACTGCCGAGGGTACGTGTGTGTGTGTGTGTGTTGCGGGGGGGGGGCGGGGAGCCGAGCAAGCGACAGGGTCGCACAAGGGGGTAAGAAAGAAAGAGCTGGACGCAGGCGAGCAGTCGGGCCCCCAAACTTACTTTTGTTTTCTTTCTCGATCTGCTCCAGGTAGCTGGCTGCCTCGAGCAGAATCTGCACGTTCTGCAGAAAAGTGTTGATGTGCTTCTCCATCGAGTTCTCGCTGGTGTTGAAAATGTCCGAGAAGGGGCAGCGGGGCTTGGCCCCCGCCGGCTCCTCCGGCTGCGCCGGGGGTTGGGGCGCGGCCGCGGCCGGGGGCATGGCCGGGGGCGCGACGGGGACCAGCCCCGCGCCCTCGCAGCGCGCCTCCTTGCGCGGCCGCCCGCGTTTGCCCATGGAGGCACGGGGGTCCGCCGAGCTGCTCTTGGTCCGGGGCTGCGCGGCCGGCCGAGCTGTAGGGCCCCTGGGAGACCCGGCCTGCTGGAGTCACCGAGGCACCGGGGCAAGGAGCCGGCCTGACTTCCCGAGCCTCGCTGCGTGCGGTTGTGAGTGTGAGTGTGTGTCGCTCTCACTGTGTGGGTCCGTGTGTATGGGAGATTGAATGAACCTACAGGACGGACGGAGGCGCTGTGGCGCCTGGGTCCTAGTGCGAGCCTGTCGCCATCTGACCGGTCAAAATAAATGGTGGCGGCTAGGGAGGCAGGGCCCGCCCCCTGCCTATCCCAGCACCCTTCCCCGCCTCTCCGCAAATCCTAGCTGCGTAGACAGCACTGTGCTTTAATACGAATGGAAAAAAAAATTCGGATGTCTCTAGGTGGACCTGGATAAAAACAATTTTTCTTTACAGAAAAATTCAGCACAATGCCTGGCACACAGTAAGTCCCCAATAAAAGATAGCTGCTAGGCCCTTTAAAAAAAAAAAAAAAAGTCAAATTCAAGGCCTGAGCCAAATATTAAGAAGACCTTATTTCAAAATCAAACAATAAAAGCCCAATTCTGACGGGAAGAATAGAAACATCACATGTAACTAGATACTCCTCCCAACACAAACATTTTACACATGAACCCTCACGCGCGCGAACACACACACACACACACACACACACACACACACCTGTGTGTACCTTCACACAGGCAGAGGAAGTCTCCAGGCTACCCTGTCCCGGTTACAGATTTACCCACTCCTTTGCAACCCTTCAAATGCAAAGTTATTTTCCAGGAAGGGGGAGGAGATGTGAGCATCTTTCCACACACTCAGTCCAGCTGTGCAAAGCTCACAGTAGGGCGTCACTACAACGGCCTGCCCTTTTACTTGACAGAGTGCCCCCTAGACAGAAGTGGCGGCCTAGGAACCTCTTCTTACCTCCTTCCCTCACTCCCCACTCCCACACCCAGAGCCTTTATCCCTACTCCCTCAAACAGTTTCACTGCTGCCACTGGGAGCCACCAGGCCTGCCTGACCAGAGTGTGGGAGACACCTGGATAGGCTGGTAAAGAAGGCTTAGCGTTCTTGGCCCACTCATGCAGACTGAACAAATCAAATCCTCTAACCCTTCCTGGCCACAATTTCCACATCCCTGAAACCTCTGATAAGACGCTTGCATGAACGAAGCCAAAACTACACCTAGAACATCTTGGGAACATACGAAGAATTTTTGTTTTGTTTTGTTCCTGAAGATCAAAGCTTTGTGCCTGCTGGGCGAGTGTTCTCACACTGGGCTGGCGCGGCAGCCCCTTTGTGAGATCTTTCTCAGTTGGAACCTAGGTCCCCTTTGCTGATGTAACTTGAATCTAAGTCAGAATGAATGAGGTAAACAAGACTTTTCTGCACTTCACTGGAAAACAGTTCTAAAATGAATCTACCCAGACTGACCTCAGAAGGAGACCTGGACTTGTTCACTAAGGGAGTCACTTATACAGGGACTGCTGCCCCCTGGAGTTGTGTCCTGTCCTCACCAGCCCAGAGACACTTCCCTATACTTCTGTCACAAAGACTGAAAATGGAAACTTTGTTAACAAAGAATACTTTGCAAAATGCTCTTTAGCATTTACAGCCCATGTGTATAACCCCCCCCACACACACACATAGAGCCTGCAAGAAGGCCTTTGTGTGCTTTCAAAAATATTATAAACTAGGCTGTGAGTATAACACAGTGGTAGGGCAGCTTACCTGCCCAGCATGCACAAAGCCCTGGGTTCATCCCAGGAACACGTACGTGCACACGGTTAAACATAAGTAAATAGGGAAGAGGTGGCTCAGAGGTTAAGTGCACTGGCCGTTCTTCCAGAGGACCCAGCTTCTATTCCTAGCTCACAACCACCTGTAACTGAAGTTCCAGGGGATCAGACACTCCTTTCTAACCTCTGCAGACACTAGGCACATGTGGTGTAAAAACAGACATGCATGCAGGCAAAACACCCAAATACATAAAAAAATCATAAAAATATAGGCTAGTGGCTAGAGAGAGAGCCCAGCAGCTAAGAGCTGTTTTTGCAGAGGGCCCAAGTTCAGCTTAGCATCCACATCAGACAACTCATGTAACTCCAGTTCCAAGGGAGCCAACACTGCCTCCGTAGGCACTGGCACACATATGGTGCACACATATACATTCAAGTACACATTCACATATATATAAAATGAAATAAATCTTTTAAAAAGATATATGCTCAGGAGACATGGCTCAGCAGTTAAAGACACTTGCAGCCAAGCCTGATGACCTAACTTCAGTCCTTGGAGTCTACACAATGGAAGGGGAAAATCTCTCACACAAGTGTGTCATGGCACACATATGCACATGTTGCCCAGTAGTGGTGGCACACAACTTTAGTCCCAGCACTTGGGAGGCAAAGGCAGCAGATCTCTGAGTTTAAGGCCAGCCTGGTCTACAAAGCAAATTCCAGGACCATTAGGGCTACACAAGAGAAACCCTGTCTTTAAATGCTCAAAACAAACAAACCAACAACACACACACACACACACACACACACACACACACACACACATAAAACAAGCATGCGTGTGTCTATATCATAAATGCATGTGTACTGCACATATACACACTTGGAGGAAGGGGGAAGACTTAAATATGTACTAACCGGCTTCTATGACAGGAACAAGCAATATCTGGCACTTTGCATTCACATTTCGAATCAGAATATAGCAATTGTCCACATATTCTTTGCTTGCTTTTTCGTCTTATGACAGATTTTGGGTGGTTGAACGCTGCACCCTTTGGCCAGAGTAAAGCCAGGACCGTCTGAAGATCTGTGAGCTCAATGCTCATATTCCTGTGAGCTCAATGCTTATATTCCATTGCCAGTACAATTACTGACTTTTTTCCTTATTTCTCTAAGAACCCTCGGACTCTGATCTGTTCATGTGTAAATATCCACAAACATCTGGGGACTAAAGTCTCCTGAAGACACAACAACCAACAAGCTTTTTTTTTTTTTTAATGCCATTTTGCAAAAACTGATACTTTTTGAAACAGCTCTGATCTCCTGTGCCCCAAATGGAAGGTAATTGAGAGACAGTGCGCCAGCTAGCAGCGAACCTAGAGTTTCTCTTTAATTCTTTAATGATGGAATGGGTCGCATATATACAGTTCTGCAAACCACATGTAGGCTTGTACACACCCACTGAGGCAGACATACCCCACCCATGAGTGCTGGGGTAGGGGAAGGGAGTTTTGTAATTATTTATTTGTCCCTGTTCCATCTCTCATAGGTCTGAGAGCTTTAGAAGACCCACTGGGAGTCTTCAAGCTGGGCCACGGATCTGACCAAAGCCAAAATAAACAATGGCTTGAAGAAAATCTACCATAAAGTGCTGATTTGCACTATTCCCACAGTAAGCCATGGCCCCCACCATCACTCCCATGGAAAACACCACTGCTGGTGCCAAATCAAGTTTCTCCCCATGGACGGGGCATTGTTTTTTGTTATTATGTGAGTTCTCAGCACCAGACAATGGCACCACAAGAGACAGAGTGGAGGCAGGAGAAGTGCCTTTTTGTTCCACGGAATCTTTTTGCAATTGTGCCCCCAGCATCTTGCGTGAAGTTTAGTTGCATATATTCATTTTGGTAGCATGTATGTGAACAAAGAATGTGCCAGGCTAAAGCCTGAAGTCCCTTCCTTATTTTTTTTTTCAGAGCCTATCAAGTGTTAAATCATATTAGCATCGCCTTGCTCTCTCTCGAGCTAGCTCTCTCCCTCCTCCCCCTCGCACCCCCCAATTAACAGATTCTCTAATAAAGTTTGGCCACTGCAGAAAGAGTGGTACTTCAGGGGTTATATCACAGGACAGGCATCCAGGATGCGGGGTTACAAGCTCAGCTCCATTCCTGATTAGCTTTGCTTCCCAGGAGGAACCATTCAAGCCCTTTGGAACCCCTCCTCTCTCTCGGGCTTTGATTCCAGAAGTAAACAGGCCTCTTTGGAAACTTGCTGAGAATATCTGCAGAGAACAGGTAGGGGATGCGGATGCAGCCACCCTGATGAGAAGGTGTGTGAACTGGGGAAGAAAAGCAGAAAGCCTAGTGAAGCTAACTAGGACCCTCTGGTTGGCCCAGGTAGTGGGCTGCCTGCTCAGTCTACCGTCTTGTTTTCCCGACCGACCGCCTGTTTGCTGGGCTTATTTATTTGTTTGGTGTTGTTTTTCTATCAACCTCGTTTACATATTAAAGTGAGATTGTTCTCTATTTATCCCTCTTCCCCTAGACATTCTATCCTCTTACTTCAAAGGAGCTGTTTTGCCTGTAATTATGCCTTTACATACACAGGGCCCAGTTAATTACTGAGAAGGCGATGGAAAGGCTGCCCAGAGACTCTCCACCTTGCATTGCCATGGATGCTGTACCTCTGTGGTGGACCACTTGGGCTTTCCTGGACTCTTTCACCCCGTTCTTCCTCCCTCACCCTCTCTTTCCTCCCTTACCCTTTCTGCCAGAGGCGTCACCCCACCTCTGGCTTTTCCTTGTATGGTGACAGAATGTCTCCGTCCAGTCCCCTCCCTGCTCTTTGCCCTGTGGTCTTTGTACTCAGACTTCGTAACCACGGGCTTCTGTCCCCTGTTCTGTCACCTGAGTCACAAGCCACAGAGCTTTCCTAGGCACACTGCTCAGGTTCGTCGGGGCGTATGCTTGCCTTTGAAAATGAATCACCTGGCATGGAGCTGAGCCAGCGCCTCCTCTCTGGCAGTCTTAACCTCGCCTCTGACTGTCAAGAGGACCCTGTGGAACAGAGGGTTAGGGGCCTGACAGGAACGAGGACAGCAGTGAGTCTCTTCATCCTCTACTGGTCATTCGCTACTCCTGTGACATGCACAGCACACCACACATACGCTCAGCTATGGGCAGAGACCTGGGCAGAGGGTAATTAGTTTTTGCCCTACAAGGAAGCTCACTTGGTGTCACCTGCTCCTATGATCGTTATTACATCTGCTTTCCTTCCTCCTGACTTGGCTCAGCCAAGCTCTGAGTGCCTTCTACCCAATGTCCAGCACTTACAGAGTTCACCAGAATCCTGTGAGCTCATCAAAGGGCGAGAAGGGCATGTCCATCCAGAAGGGCATGTCCATCCTCTGGCCCCCGGGTCCATGCTCTTAAGTACAGGACATGAAAGACATAAAGCAGGGCCTTGCTTGGTCACAGAGCTCCAAGGAATGGACATACTCTCCTGCCTGGCCAGAGTGGCTTTGCAGCTCTGACATAGCGCGACTGTCAGTCTGTGCCACTCACATTAAAGTTTAAATACTTAAATGCTGCCTCTGTGGAGAAGCCAGAAACCCACTGAAGGCAGATAAACGAGGTTCCCTTACCATAAGCCACAGAGGCTCTGCGGTCCTCTGTCTTTGCTGTTGTATAACAGATCTGAGGACAAGATGGGATTCCTCTGTAATAAGATGCCCTGATGGCGAAGGTTGGGTTTTTTTCCTAATTACCAGGCAATCAAGACATGGCCTTGGGCAAACTGGGAATCACATGGAGCCTTTCCCACATCTCCACGTCCTGGAGTGTCTCCCAAATCATTTAATACTTACCTATTGAGGGGAGGCATTTGAGACAGAGTCTATGTAGCCCTGGCTGTCTTTGAACTTGCTATTTAGATCATGCTGGCTTCAAATTCACAGAGATTCTCCTATTTCTACCTCCTGAGTTCTGGGATTAAAGGTATACACCTGGATATTAATATTTCACATTTTAAAGATTTATTCAGGACTGGAGTTCATACTCCTGGGACCCATATACCATGCTGGGTGGGTATGGTGGCCCACATGCAATTCTAGCCTGGAAAGGCAAACTGGCTAGAGAGACTGGCCATAATAACAGGCTCTCTGTTAGGCCCCAGCATGTATAAAGATGGCAGCTGTGGTGGTACTCACTTGTAGTTCCAGTGGCAGGGAGGTGCAGATCCAAGTGAGCCATTACTTGCCATCTTGCCTGATCTAACTGGTAAGTGTCAAGTCAAAGAGATCTGTTTCAAAGGAGATTTCTGGAAGCGACACTCGGGGTTATCTTCTGGCCTCTACATGTACAAGCACACGTCTGCGTACGTGCACCTGCACATGCATGGACGTGTGCAGACACACACATTAAAAGTGACTTCTCTAAAAGATTCTACGTTTTTGCAGTGATTGAAATAGCTTGAAGATGATTCTTTCTAGAGATCTTTGCAATTAAAGAGGGCCTATGTCCAAAAGAACAAATACCTATAATAACAAAGATGGAACGGTCAATTAGGCATCGGGAAGTGGAAGGGGGCAAGTAGAACGGGGGCCATCCTCCTCATCATCATCTCTGTGACCTTGCAGAAGTCATTTAACCTTTCAGAGTCTTCATCTACAAAATGGGAAGAGCCACGTTTGATTTTTAAAAATGGAGACGAAGGAAGTGTGGAGACTGATACCTCAGCACACATGCCGGAGTAGGATCAGGTTGGGAGTTCCGGATGGCTTTTAGGGAAAACATAAGCCAAAGTGGTGGGAACAAGAGTTAGAGGCCAGGGTCTGAGCCGGCTCTTCCAGGGCCCCCTGCGTGGTTGTGGACAGCATTGCCCACTGGAGTCTCTCTGTCCTCACTCGAGGTACAGGGAGGGCTTCCTTAGACAACTTGACATGACACTCCCTACATTCCCTATGTCCGTTAATTACAGCCTGGACTGTCCCTGTCCACCAGGCTTTGGACCAGCATGAGAAGAACAGCAGGGCCACACAGAGTTGGCAAAGTTCTGGACAGAATCACAGAGGCTAGCATCTAAGCGCCAGTCCATCTTATCTCTGGAAAAGCCTGTTCCTCATTTGTTTCTTTTCGTTCTCTTCAGGGAACTGAACCTAGAGTGTCATGCATGCTAAGGAAACTCTCTTTCTCATAGACTCGTATTCTCAACCCTCTTTTACTCTATGATTTTGAGAGAGACTCTCAATAAGCTAGCCAGCCTGGCCTCAGACTCACTCTGCACCCCAGTCTTGGACCTGTGAGTATCCTGTCAGAGCATCCGGAAGAGCTGAGTTATAGGCCCTGCCCACTTATTTGCTTTTTGAAGGACAATGGTGGGAAGAGAAGTCTTCGAGATGCTGAAGTTCAAGACTGGGGACTATGGAAAATTGGCCTTTCATACTGGAACCTGCTATGGAAAGTCCCCAACAAACTGTTTACATGGTGTGTGTGTGTGTGTGTGTGCATATGCGTATGAGTGTGTGTGTGTGTGTGTTGTGCGTGCGCATGCGTATGAGTGTGTGTGTGTATGGTGTGCGTGCATGTGCATATGAGAGAGAGAGAGAGTGTGTGTGTGTGTGTGTGAGAGAGAGAGAGAGAGAGAGATCTTAGTCTATAATATAGACTGGCCTGGTCTGGCCTCAAATTTGTCATAATCCTTCGGCCTCGGCTTCCCAAGAACTGTGACTACAGGCGTAAGACATCATCCTCCCCTGTAAGAAGCCATAGCAGCCTCCTCCGCACCCTCTTTCCCCTTCTTCCCCATCCTCTCTTTTCCCTCCCTCTTCCTTTTCTCCCTCTCTCTCTTCATCTCCTGGTTTCTTTTTCCTAAGGCCCCAACATTGTGCAAGCTGCCTCCCTTTCCTGACTCAGAGCACTGTGCTCACGGGTGACAAAGCTAATGCACTCTGAAGACAGATTGCTTACCCAGGACAACAGACTCATCAGCAGGCACTCTGCACACACGCTAATTCGTGCCACCAGAAGACACAGCAAGTCTTCCCTGTGCCAGACCCATTTTAGGGAAAGGGGACACAACATCAAGCAGACAGACCAGACCTCTTGCCTCTACAGGACTTGCCTCTTAGCCTCGCACACAGACTACACACATGACACACACAGGCGTGTAAAGACAGGTCTCTTGTTTCCTGTGTCCCTCCGACAGCTGAAATGAAAACTCCAAGTTGGATTTGCATGACTGGCTGCTGTGTTCTCACAGATATTGTAGGGATAGTCATGAAAAAGAATGAGGAAGGGTTTCTCCGTGTCTCCATTTCCGGTCTTCTTACTTTAACTGACCATTTGCATGCCTCCATGGTAGCCAGGCATAGTTCATTATGTCTCACATATGCCTCAGCATTACAAAGACAAAATGCATGATATGTCTGAAAAGCTAAGCATATATTTTTTTTTTCTGTGCTGGTGGCTGAACTTGGGGCCTCATGTGCTCTAAACAAATGCCCCAGAACTGAGCCACACCCTCGGCCTCAGAACAGTTAAACTGAGAAAAGTCATGCACAAAGGCCCAAGCATCTCACAGGTATGTGTGCCTTGCCCCAGAGTCACGTCAAAACAACGGTCAGAAATTATAACCTACCTGCAAAAGCCAGGAGCATAATCAGGGTATATTTCCGTGTAAGTACACTCTAAAAACACCCTTCCCAGACATGACAATAACATACATTATTCTGGCATACAGAGGCAGGAATCTGCTCCAGACTCGTGACATTTATTTGCGTCATTATTACAGATGATCTGGGTAGAAAGTTCCGAAGGTAGAGTCTAGGACTGACAGGCTTCTCCGTTTCTGGGGCCTCTCTTCACCATCCTGCAAGATTAGGATGTTTAAACAGTCCGTCTTACACTAAAATAACATTGAACTGATGTACAAAAAAATGTCTTCTTGTACTGTGAGTTTTTACTTTACATCCCTTGTATATGATACACCTTGTGGGCAGAATAAATGTAATGTGGTCTTACGTTGTTTTGTTTTTGAAATAGGTTTTTCACTATGTAGCCCAGACTGGTATCAAATTCTTAATCCTTCTCTCTTCCGGGTACTGGGATTATAGGCCTACACCACCACTCTGAATCCATATTGTTTTAAAGATGCTGTGATTCAGGGTGCTGGCAGTGCCGTTGTCAGCATCCATGAAGCCAAGCCTGGGGCCTGAGGAGATGTCTATGCTTGTAAAAGCTGAGATTCATGTAGTGCTTAAACTATTCCAGGTCCTGTTCTCCATCCAGGCGCGCACACGCGTGCACTTGGGGGTCAGAGGGACAACCTTGGCTGTCAGTCTTTGCCTTTCACGCTGACTGGGTGAGAGAAGGACTGTTGTTGCTGCCCTGTATGCCAAGTTAGCAGACCCCAAAGCTTCTTGGGATCCTGTCTCCACTTCTCTTCTTGCTAGAAGTGCTATGATTATGGCTGAGTGTCCCTTCACCTGGCTTGCCATGAGTTCTGGGTATCTGAACTCAGGTCCTTGCGCTTGGATGGTGAGTTCTTTATCCACTGAAGCATCTCCACATCCCCCCAAAACATTTCTTGACCCTGATACATCAAATGTGATTACATGTATAAGATGCTTAGCACAGGTTCTCCGTAGAGGAGGCATTCAGTAAGTGCTTGAATAACAAAATTCTTTGCCCAACTTTCTTGGAAGCCCCTTACAAAGGAGGCAAGAGGAGGCAGAGGCTGCTGTTCCCTATGGGTGTGGCCACAGCCTAGAGCCTCATAGAGAGTCTGCTGAACACAAGACACGGGGTTTAGGGCCTACCTTTAGGGCTTTGAGGAGAAAACAAAATGACAGGGTCACATCTGTTAAAACGGGGCTTCTCACAGAGAAAAGCAAAGGGCCCAACTGTGTGGGGTCCGAGCTTGTCAGGGACTGGTTATGGCTTAACTAGGTCACTGTGCCTCTCAGTGTCAGGCCAGATGAGCAGCTCCATTCACAGGTCTGTGAGCACCTCACCTATGGAAATTCTGACCTTGACTCCACAGACACCCCCTGGAGAATTAAGCTGCATTCCCTACCTATATCCCCAGGCTTCTGAAATGGCACAGCAGGGCTCACACAGGGAGGAGTTCCCTGAGAGTTGTGGGTTTCCTGCCTTCTCTTCAGATATATATGAACATCTGTTTTGCTGAGAGTGTACCGCACACCATGTTCAGATTACATTTTCACTTCAGAGAATGGAGGATAAACTTCCACACTCATCCCAACATTTGCCCTGATTTATTTAACTATCTGTGACCCGAGGCCCACCAACACTGACCGTTGTCAAATGCCCCAGATACGAATGGGATTGAGATATGAAAGGGCTATTTGGAAGTGTCATTCAAAAGCTGAGGCCCCTCCCCCATCGCCCTGGCACCCTGGACGCACCTGTTCCTTTTCTGTTAGTAATCCTCTCCTAATCCTTTTTCAAATTTCACCTGCCATTGAGAGCCCACTGCTGTTGTCATTTTTTGAAGGACAAACCTGTTTTTCCAGTGATAATTGCATTGCCCATCTGTCTCCATGAACCCCCCCCGCCCCAACCCTCCTCCAAATCCCCAAAGGGCCGAGGTAATAGTGCAATAAAAGACCATATTTTGTCTGACTGCAACAGGCAGCATTTTGCTTGTGTTTGTTCAACATGAGGATGAACCATAGGACCAACCGGGAACCAATGGGACCGTCCTCGTCGCGTTTCCAGTCCCCTGCCCCCCCAACCCCCATGCCAGAACAGAGTTCAGAGCTGGAGAAAGAGCTGCCTCCCACCCCTGATGAAGAGAGCCATTGATTAGGATGCTTTCCATTGGAGGGGTCGTGTCATTGCTGCCTAGGAGGGAGGCATGGCTCCCTAACACCCTTCCTGAGGATATTCTGAGGAAAAGCCATCTCTGTCAGGACTTGAGACAAAGCCAGCCAGGTGGTTATCCACTCTCTTTGGAGCGGCACTGGAAAGCTCTGAGATACTCTGGCTCTAAGGACCCCCTTCCTTGATTGACAATGTCCAGAGGCTTGTTTCTGATTCAACTTTGATAAGAGAAACCCAGTAGGAATTTAGCGTGTATCTCTCTAGAAGGTCAAACCCAGAAGATGAAGTGGGGGTTGCAGATAATTTATTTGAGGCACATCATCAGCCACTGATTAGAGGTTTGGCATGGGTGACAGAAGCCCGAGCAGCTGGTCACACTGGAGTTTTCCAGGCAACCATTGTGAGTGGAAAGCTATTCTCCCTCTGAGCTATCAAGATGTAATACCACTTTGTGGGGTTAATTTTACTGTGATTACAGACTTACCCAGAGAGAGTCCTCAAACTACTTAGACCTTGTTTTGCCTCTGGACAGACTGACTCAAAACATTTCCTGGAGACATTCTCTTATCAAGAGACTTCTAGAACTTAGAGGCGTCGGAGAGCTGGCCTAAAATCTAGAATTAATGATATTCCAGTGTGTCAGTCCTTTGGTTAAAAGGTAAACAAAAACAGAGAGGAAAAAACTATTTGCAGGAATGTAAGATAGACATCCTTTTATCTGTTCTTTCAACCCTGCACATCACCTAGAGCACACGCAGAAGACATCTTAGAAAAGACAGGAAAACTGCAGCCTGGTCAGGGAGCTCAGGACAGAACACTGGACTGATGTAAAGAAGCTAGCATGTCAGACACACCAGGAATTATAGACCAAAGAAGGCCAAATGAGCTGGACAGGAACGGCCTACCAAGACAGAAAGCCCTGAGGTACCATGTTCCTGTAGCCAACTCCGCAAGGAGCCTGTGGTCCCGCCCATTCTCCATACAAACCATGAACTTCTAGCAACACCTGAGCTAGAACCATATCAGAGAAGACAGAATTTGGAGCCCAGGCCCATCAAGCTTTGGATGGGGAGATGGCTTAGTGGGTAAAACCCTCGCTGTTCCAAGTGTAGGGACCTAAGTTCAAATCTCCCGAGCCCACCTAAAGCTAGACAGAGAGACGAGAGGAGAGGTGGAAGCCGGAGGATACCAGGGATCTTTAGAGGCAGTTAAGCTGGTGTACACAGTGAAAAGCAAGACAAGAGACCCTGTCTAGAAATAAGGTAAAGGGCAGGAACTGAGATCTGAAGTAGTCACGTGAGCTCCACATGCCCTACTGCATTAGTCACGAACACCAATACGCACATGCGCGCGCGCATGCGTACACACACAAAGGAGACTAGTGACGCAGGACATCTCTTACATTTCCTTCCTTCCTTCCTTCCTTCCTTCCTTCCTTCCTTCCTTCCTTCCTTCCTTCCTTCCTTCCTTTTTTTTTGAGACAGTCCTGGAACTCACTCTGTAGACCAGCCTGGCCTCCAACTCTGAGATCCACCTGCCTCTGCCTGTTGAGTACTGGGATGTTTAGGTCTGTGCCACCACTGGCCTACAAGATAGGGCATTTCAAGCCTAGGTAATGAACTCCTTTTCCAGCAATTAGCAGAGGCCACGGCAGCTTCTCTCCTACACAGGGGTGGGGTGGGAGGAGGGGTGGAGGGGTGGGGGGTTCTCTCCCACACAGGAGGTTCTTGTCCACCAAGGACGTTCTCTCCCACACAGGGGTTCTCTCCCACACCTTTTGCAGTCTAACCGAACCGATGTCAATGGAGGCCAACAAGGGAACCTGAACTCTGATCTCTGCTTTGCTGAGACAAAGCATTTCCTTCCCATTTCTCTGCCATACACAACATCAGAAGAAGCCATTCGAAATGGAGTTTTAAATAAGACCCAAGACTTTAGAATATAGAGGAAAGTGCCCATATGTCAGTGTAAAAATCATTCGATCCAAGAATCAGGAAGATATTGACCAAACCAGGGACGGGGAGGGACACAGATACAGAGAAGAAGGGAAAACTAGAGAAGATGTTGGTCAAATCATCAACATTTCAGTTAGAAGGGAGGAGTTCAAGAGCTCTGTGGTACAATACAGTAATTATAGTTAATAACAATGTGGTGTATACTTGGGAATCTCTAAGAGTAGAGTCTGTGTCCTTGCCGCAGAAGTTTGTCAGTGACACCTACATTATTTCACTTCATCATTTAGCAGAATATACATGTGCACGTATCGCTGTGCACACAACTTTTATATGTCAGTTTTCAAAACAGATGTCAATCCCCAGACAAAAAGAAAGAGTCCTAAAAATGGTGTCTCGTTGCTGGAAACACACACAAAAGAGTCTCAGTAAAGAACTAGGAAACACAAAGAGACAAATGGAAGATTTTGAAATGAAAGCTACAATAACCAATAGAGAAAGTTCTGTGGATGGGCCGACATGCAGAACGGGGAGGGTCGGAGGGGTCAGAGAGAGGACCAGTGAGTCAAGGTTAGAAACAGTAGAAATCACCTAAACTGAACAATGGGAGAAAATGTCTGGAAAACCATTATCAGAGCTTCACATACACAGGGACAGAGGAGGGGCGGGGCTTCAAAACTACCGGGAGACTCAATGACAAGAGCTGAGGAGCGGGCCCAGCCGAGCTCCCGCTTGCTGTACAAGCATTAAGACCAAGACCGGCATAAGACCCCAGCCGCGGTATCCGGGAGTCAGAAACAGAAGGCTCCCCCCTGGGCTTGCTGGCGAGCAAGTCTTGGCAGTCAGTGAGTTAGTTCCAGGTTCATCGAGAGGCCTTGTTTCAAAAACTAAGGTGGATGGGGATGGAAAGATGGCTCAGTGGTTAAGAACACTTCCCGCTCTTCCAGAGGTCCTGAGTTCAGTTCCTAGTCCTCACATCGGGTGGCTCCCAAGTGCCTGTAACTCCAGCTCCAGAGGAACCGAACACCTTTCTCTGGACCCTGTGGGTCCCTGCTCTGATACGTGCATACTCTCACAGAGACACACTTAATTCACAGAACAAAGTAAATCCAAAGCAGAGGCGAACGGGAGGCGCGGAGTCAACTGAATGAACTACACTCTAAACTCTGCGCTGCTGCTTTGGATGTCCAGTGTCCCCCACAGGCTTACGTGTTTAAATACTTGGTCCCCAGCTGTGTGCTGTCTTAGGAAGTGGTGCTACTTTTGGGAGATGAGGCCTGGATGGAAGTACATCTCTTTGGGGCAGGCCCTGCGGTTTATAGACTGGACTAACCTCATCTTCTGCTTCCCAGACAGCTGAGATGTGAGCAAGGGTCGGCCACAAGCTCCCACCAAGACAGCAGTGCCGACGCCATTCCTTCGCTGACATCGCTGAGGTCCATCATTCAAACCGTCTGCTCAAATAGATCTTTCCTCTTGTAAGTTGCTTTAAAAAAAAAAAAAAAAAAAAAAAAAAAAAAAAAAAAGCTGATCGTGGACCCGGTAATAAGAAAAATAACGAATGTAAAACACCACAGGCTTCATGCAGAGATGTTCAGCAACATCTCCACAATTAAAATTCTACAAAAGTAAACACAAAGGAAAACCACTCAGACAGCCGCCAAAGAACACCTATGGGGGGGGGGGGCGATAAATCTAGTGATAACCGACTTGTTATCCGAACCCGCTGGAGGGCAGATAGAAAGACCACAGTCTTCCTCAAGGGCTGAAAGCTTGCCTGAGACTCGAATCCTCAGTGAAAACATCGGTCTGGATAAAGGGGAAATAGCAAAACAATTCCAAATTAAAAAAAAAAAGAAAAAACTTCAAAGACTCTGTCACCAGCAGCCACACCCAAGATTGGTTTTTAAAGTTTCCTAAATGTGAAAAGGGGGAAGGGAAAACAAAAAACAAAAACACACCTTAAAGGAGACTTGACGGGAGAAAACAATGTAGATCAATACGCAAGGGTCTCACTTTCTGGAACTCCGGACATTTTGTTTCATGATGAAAGGAAGTATTAGTGGGCAACCTGGGCAACCTGGCACAGCTTTAAATAGAGAAGGAAATGGCTAAGATAATTATGAATGAAATAGAAATAGAAAGAGAGAGAGAGAGAGAGACAGACAGAGACAGAGACAGAGAGAGACAAACAGACAGACAGACAGACAGAATATGTGGGCACTGATCTATAAACTGATAATATTATATCACTAGACTGTTAATGTATATATAACAATCTTAGATGCTACTTAAGAATCTGTACAGACGCCGGGTGGTGGTGACGCACACCTTTAATCCCAGCACTTGGGAGGCAGAGGCAGGTGGATTTTTGAGTTCCAGGCCAGCCTGGTCTACAGAATGAGTTCCAGGACAGCCAGGGCTACACAGAGAAACCCTGTCTGGAAAAAACAGAATCTGTACAGACATACCCTCAAAATACCAAGAGGGGCTGTTGAGACCGTGGGAGTGCTGGTCACCAGGCCTGAGGAGCTGAGTGAGAGGCCCTAGCACCCCTGTGGTGGAAGAGCTGAGTCCAGCAAGCCTTCTTCTGACCTACAAATCGTGCCACGATGGCACATGTGCTCCCCAGTGAGTATGACAATATCTGAAATATGAATAGTATGGAGAGATTGAACTAAGTTTCTAAGAAGGATAGGCCCAAGTAACCTCTGCGGAAGTATGGTAAAGGGAAAAACAGAAGCAGAATTTAAAACATCGGACTTAGGCACTACGGACCAACATGTGGTCTAACTTTCCAATCACTTAACAAAGGCTGGCAAAGTAGATTAAAAACATAACTGGCCTTCAACTATGTTATAGCTACCATTCAGGCAGCTGCCACCTTCTAGCACACTCCATAAATTATCAAAAAGTAACCATACCTCTGTCTACAAGAAATGCGCTTTGCATAAGTGGTGGATAATAATATTTTAAAAGACATATTACGTGAACATTAATAAGAGAAAGTAGATATGGCTATTAACTGTCAGGCAAAGTAGACTTTAGAGGAGAAAACAATCCAAAAGCCAAACAGTAAGAAGGAAGCCATCACCAGGAAAGAGTAGATTAAGCCAGCGATGGGCCTATAGATGACGGCGCGGTGGTTCCAAATGAGTGCTTCTCAGCAGCAGGCCTGAAAATTATGTGAGGCCAACTGGGAAGAGAAACACACAAACCCTTCATTGTAGCTGGGAAACTGTAGTGTTTGATGACCCTGTCTCAGTAACTCACTGAACAACTAGACTGGTGAATCTCCAGATGAACTGAAAATTACCACCAACCAACATGATCTATGTGCTTTCAAGGGGCCACAGAACCTGTCAATATAGATTGTATCCTGGGACTCAGCTGATGTACAATATAGAGATTCTAGGGTCTGCTCTCCAGCTATCGTGGACTCTAGCTAGAAGTCATTAGCAGAAACACAGTTTAAGTCTTCTAATACTTACCAACTAAATAACACACACACACACACACACACACTCACACACACACACACACACACACAATCCAAAACTGAAGAGGGAAACAACTAAGAAGATGTAGAGCTGAAATAAATTAAAATATAATATGTCAAAATATGTAGAGAAAGGCTAAAGCAGCAGTGAATGGAGTGGACAGCTCACGTGAACAAATCAGAAAAATCTTAAGTCTGTAATCTATGCTTACTCTTCAAGAACCCAGGAAAAGCAGGGCAAAAAGAAATTCAGAGCAAGAAGAAAGGAGAAATGAAGCCAGAAACCAGCAAAATATAAAACAACAACAAAAAAAAAATAGAGAGGAAAAAAATTAATGAAACAGAGCTGTTTCTCTGAAATGGTCAATAAAATTGACAAATTTCTAGCAAGGTTGACAAATGAAAAAGGCAGGAGACCCACATATTATCAACCTCAGGAATGACACAGAGACTCTATTACTCAAGCCCTGAAGACATCCACAAGATAAAGGGGCCGTGTGACATTTATAGAAGAACCACAAGCCACTCAATATGAAATAATTTAAATATCCCATCAACTATTAAGCAAATTGAATTGTGAACTGAATTAATTAAAGCATGCCTAAGAAATAAATTCTTGCTATAGAATTTTACAAAAACTTAGAAAGAAGACCAGGGCTGGCGAGAGGGCTGCCCAGGTAAGAGTTGCTGGCTGTTCTCCCAGATGACTAACATTTGAGTCCCCATGCCACCACACACAGAGGCTCGAAACCATCTGTAACTCCAGTTCCAGGGGAGCTGAGAAGCCACTTCTAGCCTCTGGTGACACCAGATATGAGTGTAGTACATAGAAAGACCTGTGAGCAAAATACCCATATACATAAAATTATATGTAATATGTATATATGTAATATGTATTTATATGTACATATGTATTAAGCTGAAGAAGAGTTATCACCACCTCTAAACAATCTCAGATACAAAAGAACTCTTTTCTATTTGTCTATGACACCCAAACTAAAGGCAGCACATAAAAAGAAATCAGCACACCAGCACCCATCATGTACCTGCATGCGAGAGCCCTTTATGAAGTGTTAGTGTGTAAAATTCGGCGGCAAAGTGAGTCATACAGCCCAACCGAGCGGTTCATCCAGAGATGCCGTGTTGATTCAATGGTTGAAAACTCGTGATACAAAACGCTAATAAGCTAAGAGAAAGACCACGTGATCCTGTTAACGCACTCAGAAAAACATTTGGCAGATGTGGTACCCATTTATGATGAGAACAAAACAAAGCTTTCAGAAGAACAAGAACCTCCTCAACTTGATAAACTGCATCTCCCAGAATCCACACCTAACGACATCATGCTAATGCTTTTATCCTAAATTTGAGGCCATGTTGAGATATTCTTGCTAGTGCAGTACGGCAAGGAGGGGAGACAATAGGGATATGTCTAGAGAGGACAAGATAAAATGAAGCCAATCTCTATACAACATGGTTGTTAATATAGACAGTCCCAAGGAACCTTCCAGAAAGTGAAAAGAAAGCAACAATAGCAAAACCCAGAGTGAACAAGAGAGCCCAGTAGTGATGCACGGGTGAAATGAAGGTACAAGACCAGGATTATAGTCTCACACCCCAGCAATGCACACAGGAACACCGAAAGGAAACTGCAACCAGCAAGCACACCAATTCTCCCACGGTGGTGTGCATTTTTTAGCAACGGGCCTAGCAAGATTTTTAAATATAACAATATGTATTTTGTTTCCTAAGATGGATATGGAAAAGTGTTCTAGCTAGCTTCCTGACTCAAAGCAACCCGGGAACGGGTTATTTCAGATCCCAGGTTCCCGGGCAGTGGAGGGGCGCTGCTTACAGGTTCCCGGGTAGTGGAAGGGCGCTGCTTACAGGTTCCCGGGCAGTGGAGGGGCGCTGCTTACAGGTTCCCGGGTAGTGGAGGGGCGCTGCTTACAGGTTCCCGGGCAGTGGAGGGGCGCTGCTTACTGGTTTTCTTTTGCTTGGGTTCCCATGCAGTCAACTTTCTTACACAACTCAGGACCTCCTGCTCAGGGGTGACTCGTTTACCAATTAGCAACCAAGAAAATGCCCCACGGACATGCATGGAGGTCAGTCAGTTGGAAGCAGTTCTGTAATTGTGGTTCCCCCTTCTCCAAGATCAGCCACCACAAAAGGCAAATGAATTAGGGCAGCTATATTTTTGTTTCATGTTTTATTTATTTATTTGTTTATTTGTTTATTTATTTATTTATTTATTGTGTACGTGTGTGTGTGTGTGTGTGTGTGTGTGTGTGTGTGTGTGTGTGTGTGTGTTTTACACCCACTGTTTCCCTGAGTTACAGTTAGGTTGTACCCTAATAATCTCCATTGTAAAATGATACCATGGTAAGTTAAAAATGTGTTTATATATCTAATACACCTAGCATCAACAGCTTAACATACTGCACGGTACTTCCTGGGTGTGAGCTGCAGCTCTTGCCACAGCCTGGCATGGTGAGTGTCTTACTGCTCTGTTGCTAGCCTGGGAAAAGATAAGAATTTAAATGAAGGACAGATTCTTTAGAGTGTGTATCACTTTTACACAGTGATAGAGTTTAGAGCTATAAATGGAGACCTTGCTACAAACTGTCTAGATGCATGAACACACTGTGTACTGGCCCAGTAGCACCAACTATGGTTCCCACGCACAGCTCTCTGGAGCAATACCGTTTGGTTTTCTCTTCTCTCCTCCCCCCTCCCCTTTCCTACCCCACCCTCCTTTTCTTCCTCCTTCTTTTCTTAATAGCCTCATTAAAAAAAGAAAGAAAGAAAGAAAGAAAGAAAGAAAGAAAGAAAGAAAGAAAGAAAAAGAAAAAAGAAAGAAAGAAAAAAGAAAAAAGAGGTAACAGTGCAGCAGAGCCAAGGTCTGCCCAGAACCACATTGTAGAACATGTCTGCTCTGTCCCCCAAGGAGATAGGACCCCAGAAAAGAGGCCTCGGCAACTTCTGGCAATTTGTCATATTTCCAAAGAAGCCACCAGAATGCTCAGGGGCTTTGCTGGGGCTTGGACCACTGAGAGACCGCGGCCAGATTCTGGAGCATTTGGAGTTTGGGGCCCTCTCCCTCCAGGTCTCAGAGTTCTGTGGCTTCCAACTGGATTTGCTATTAGTCCTCAAAAACAAAACAAACAGAAAACCACCACCACTGCTGCCACCTCTACAACAACAGCAACAACAACAGCAAAAACCATTTTAAAAACTGTCAAAGCATCATGAAATGAAAAAAAAAAAAAAAAGAATAATATAATGAAAATTACCTAAGCCTAATGTGGTGGCACACACCTGGACCCTGGTACCAGGAAACGGGAGCTAAAGAGAGCAGGTGTCAGGGCAGCCCAGGCTACACAGCTCTTTCCCACACACCCCATCCCCACTATCCGCCAACACAAAACATTATCCAAGTCTCAATCAGTAAGGGTAGCATTTTTGCTTGACAGAACACAGAAACTCACCTCTTTCCCCACCTAAGGTCCTTAATTTGTACTTTTCTCATTTTCAGGATAAAGTTAAAATATGTCCAAACAAAACCCCAAACCTCTGCCTCAGTGGGAGAGGATGCGCCTAGTCCTGCAGAGACTTGATGGACCAGCGTTGGGGGATACTCAGGGGGTGCCTCCATCCTCTCAGGAGAAGGGGGTGGGCTGTGTGAGTGGGGTGACCAGGAGGAGGGGCGGCAATCAGGATGTAAAGTTAAATAAACTCATGGGGAAAAAGCAGGGGGGTGGGGAACTGTTGCTCCTCTTCCAGGGAACCCGAGCTCAGTTCCTCACACTCACAGTCACTCGACCTCCTGGGCTCCAGTTCCAGGGGTTGGAATTCATCCTTTCTGGCCTCAGCAGGTACTTACACAGGCATGGCATGTACACAGAGAGACATGCATGTATAGAAATAAAAATAAAAACCACTATTGTCATAATACATAAACAGTGTATTAGACCCTGCATTACAGATCCACTACTAGTGTTCTACTTAAAAGAATGCTTTCCTTGGACCGTAGTATGTGTATGTGCAGAAGGACTATTTTATGAAAACGTACCATACTGTAAGGACTTGTCCCCCCCCCCCCCCCACTCAGTAACCAATCCTGAACATCCTTCACATCAGTGAGTATTCCATACAATTGTATCCATACAATACTCTAATGGCTACACAATATCCCATTGTATTGTGGCAACACCATTCACTCAGCCCACCTCCCAAGAATAAATACCTAAATTGTTTCCATATAACTTTTTTCTTTTTGCTGTAAACAATGCCATAGTAAACTTTGCTGTAAACAATGTCACAGTAAAAATCTGCTGTAAACAATGTCACAGTAAAGATTCTGCAGTGATGCTCAATTGTCCTTGGTTTATTTGTTCCCACCAGCTGTGGAGGAACTTGTCCATTTCCCACCGTCCCTCCCCCAACCCCCACCCCCAGTACACACACTGACTCTATCATGTGGTATTGTCCTAATCTTCATCGGCATAGTCTGATGACTGAGGAGATGGCCGAGGCAGATGGCTTTTGCCATGGAAACGGGCACTTTGGATGTGACGTCTGAGGAAGGTCATGGAGACGGTATGCTTCTCACCCCCCTTTGCAGACATGGTCTCACATAGCCCAGGTTGGCCTCAGACTCACCGTGTACCTGAGGATGACTGAACTTTTGATTGTCTTGTTTCCACCTTGATAGTGCTGAATTACAGGCGCCTGCCAGGCACCATGGCTCCGTGCTGAGGATACAACATGGTGCATATGAGGCAAGTATTCTACAACTGAGCTACATCCCCCCAACTCCAATGTGGCCCCTTTCATGAACCATTCCTGCAACACCTGCTGCTTGCACTTGGTGACTAGGTGCCCCCTAACTACTGGCAGACTGGTTTTTAGGAGCACTGAGCCGGTGGAGAAGATGCAGCTCAATCCAAGTGTGAGTGATGCCAACCTATGGGACAGACACAGACTTTGGATTTCTGGGATGTGGCCAGCAGTGCCTACAGAATAGCTCTGAGTTAAAATTCTCCTCAAGGGGCCTCCATCTGGTGGGACGTTCTCATGGTTGCACAGCAGGTAAGCATTTGGCCTATATTTCTAGCTGGGCAACATGTCTAAGAGCCACATCTAGAGATGAAGGCGTTTGCTCTGAAACTGGGAAAATGAGAGTCTTCAGTCTCAGCCCGGCAGTGGGGATAGCTGAGGACGTGAAGGACAACCTCTTCCCTCTTTGCCCTGTCTTGCCTGACACGGAAGGAAGAGATGCCCTGTCCTGTATCACTTCTAAAGAAACAGGAGTGGACAGATAGAGAATGTCCGATGAGACTAAAAAACCTGAAAATTCCAGGATATGGTTTCTTGTGTTTAACTTTGTTATTGATAGTAGCACTTTTATGAGCCAAACGTTAACCACTGTGGTCCAGTCACAAGTGAACGGGTATCGCCTCAATTAATCTAATCAAGGGGTCTACAAGGTGATTGCAGCAGCAGCAGCAGCAGCAGCAGCAGCAGCAGCAGCAGCAGCAGCAGCAGCTTCATTTTGCTGAGCTACCTTAAACCAAAACACAGGGCTTAGGAGACCACCCAAGTGCACAGTAAGAAGCGGAGGGCCTGGGATCTCAACTGCTGGATTTGACCCAGGAGTGCATGTCTTCAGCACTGTGCAAACCGCCTGTGCAACAACCATAGTCACTTCATCACACAGGTCACTAAGCAGGGACCAGCTATTGGGTGCCATGCTGGGAATTTACCTAGTCCTCTCTGCCCCTACTGAGATGGCATTTCCTATCCTAGGCTTGAGAGGAGCAAACAAGGGTCCTGGCAGCTTTGGTGGGTTTTCTGGAGCCAAAATAGCCCATACACTTCTCCAGTGGCCACAAAACCCTGGTCAGCCCTGATGACAGGACTCAGAAGACAGCATGTGAGTGCACACAGTCCCCAGGACCCCTGACAAGTGATCCCCCCAACCCGTTCCCCACTGCCTATCTTCTAACGAAGCATTTTGTCAGGCCAAGTGGCTTTTTGTCCTCTACATGGAATGCCCCCTTCATACAGAAGAAAGCAATTTCCTCCCTGTCAAAGTTGCCAATATCTTTTCCTGTTGCTTCCTGGAGCCCGGGCCCTGGAGACAGCATCTGCGGTGTGGTTTGTTACAGTGTCCACCGCCCTCTACCCACACCAACCCTGCTGAGGCCCCTGCCTTATCTTCAGGTACTGAGTTCTTGGGGTTTCAAAGGCAGCAGTCTTGCTTTCTTCCAAAAAGGAAGCTTCTAGGCTTTGACCAGATTTGGGACGTCCATCCAAATCTGGGCTGAAGACGCAAGGAACCTCATCTCTTTGAGAGCAGCCGTGGTCTCAGGCCCCCTTTAAAGCTAATAAGCTACTTCTTTTTGTTCATAATCATTTGAAATTATATAAACGTAAAATCATATAAAAGTGCAATTCTTGTGTGTCCTATCACACTCTCAAATACACACACACACACATACACATCTTTCCAGATTTTTCTTCATATGTTTGTATTCATTTATGCATACACAGGCATATGGATTTTTAAAGATGTACACTTTATACACAGGGAAAACAATGTAGCCTACATGTATTGTGAATTTCCTCTTCTATAAGATTTAATAGTGTGTTCATCCCCTTCTGTTGAGAAAGTGCATGCTGGTCAAATAGTGCGACTTTCTTCTCTCTATTTCAGTTTTTAAGAAGGTTATTTTGAATTTGAAACAGGAAGAACATATGGAAAAATCCAGACAGCCAAGGAGAAGAGACAGTGTCCATCTTGCCCACTGATGGAACCCTAGCGCTGAAACATAAACACTTTCTCTCACTCCTCCACACCCACCACTTACTTCGCTGGTTTCCTGTGAGTACTTCAAAAAAATGTTATGTGCACACATGTGCATTTGTCACTATAGTTTGTGGCTTGAATATAACCTCCATCACCTCCTTTCTCCCTTCCTTTATCTTCCTTCTACTCTGGCACAGATCAGTAGGAGGCCAAGCTTTGGGTGAGGAGATCACACCCCCAGGAGGATGGCCCATCCCAGGAACAGTAAAACCAGGTGCAAAGAATTGAGGGGGGGAGGGAGGGAGGGAGGGCCTGTGTGTACCCCCAACTTGTTTCCTTAGGAGTTACCTACATTGTGTTTTGAGACAGGATCTCTTTTTGGACCTGGGGCTGGCCAATGAGCCTGGGGATCTTCGGTTCTCTGTCTTTCCAGTCCTCAGATTACAAGCACATGCTAGTGTGCCCAGCTTCTCTTGTCGTGTGTGGCAAGCACCTTACCAAATGAAACAATCGCCCAGCCCAAGATGTAGAGATTCTAAGAAAGCTCTAAAACTGGAACCGAGTAGAAAAAGAAGCGGGAGGTGAACAACAGTCTTTTATTTGCTTGTTGTTTGAAGTTGGTTCTTTACTTTATGATCTACTGAAGAAATGGTATCTGGTAGCTTGCGAACCCTCGCTATTTGTCTTTATAATGAAATGAGCTAAATACCTATTGAGTGCTTAGGTCAGTGCCTAGGGTAGAAGACATTACATCAGAGTCGGCTCTTCCTCTTTCTTAAGTTATTAGTTAGCATACAAAACAGTGGGTTCTCTATGACATTTTTATACAGGTAAATCATTGTCTGCTGCTCATGCTCGTGTCTCTTCCGCCTTCTTGCAAATAGTTTCCTACAGTTTTAATGTCACATGTGTGTGGCACATGTATGTGTATGTATGTATGTATGTATGTATGAGTATATGTGTGTGAGAGTGTATGCATGTGTATGTGAGTGTATGTGTGTGAGCGTATGTGTGTATATGTGTGAATGTATGTGAGTATATGTATGTATATGTGTGTGAGTGTATGTGTGAGTATATATGTGTTTATGCATGTGTATGTGAGTGTATGTGTGTGAGCGTATGTGTGTATATGTGTGAATGTATGTGTGTATATGTATATGTGTGTGAGTGTATGTGTAGTATGTGTGAGTATATATGTGTGTATGCATGTGTATGTGAGTGTATGTGTGAGCATATGTGTGTATATGTGTGAATGTATGTGAGTATATGTATGTATATGTGTGTGAGTGTATGTGTAGTATGTGTGAGTATATATGTGTGTATGTATGTATATGTGAATGTATGTGAGTGAGTGTATGTGTATGTATGTGAGTGTATGTGACTGTATATGTGTGAGTATATGTGTGTATTTGTGTGAGTGTATGCATGTGAGTATATGTATGTATTTGTGTGAGTGTATGCATGTGAGTATATATGTGTGTATGTGTATATATGCATGCATGTGTATGAGTGTATGTGTATGTGTGTATGTATGTGAGTGTATGTGTATGTATGTGTGTATTGTGTGAGTATATGTGTATAAGGTAAGATTCTGCATATCAGAGAAAACATGGTATTTCATTCCTTACCCTCATTATCGTCCCTTGGTCCCTAACTGGGTTTAATTATCTCTTAAAGCTTAGATTGACTTTTGGTTGAGTGGATAAAATAGTGGATGAAAAAGGAGATTTTTGAGGAGTTAAAAGATTGAACTATATTATACAGTTCTCCAACTGAAAATATCTGTGTCCTAGGTCTCCCTGCTAAAGAATTTTCTTTCCTTCTATCACATCCTTATGGCTTTCAGATCGAAATTCACTGAAAGGTATTCCTTGAAAATGACCACTCATGTAGCACCAGTTTCAGAAAAGACACGTTCTTTTGTCTGTAATGTTTTAAATATTTTTCTATTGGTTTTTCAAAAAAGAAAAAAAAAAGCCAAAAGTAACTGAAGTCCTCTGGCCCCAGGGACAGTGACATCTTAGGCCGCTGCTGATCTGGTTCACCAAGCTACCCTGATAGGTTCTGAGTGACAGAGCCCTGGAGCTGGATGGAGAGAGCAGGGTTCGAGTCCCAGCTCCAAACACACAGAGCTGAGCTTGGGCAGGTCCTTTACTCTTGGGGCCTTGGTGAAGTGAGATTCATTTCGATACCTGTGTGCTCACCTCACCCAGCTGGAATGAGAGACCCAGTTAACACAGTGTTCACAAACAGCCGTGTCATTGGTAAAGCGCTGTACAATTATGGGGACACTATTATTATTTTTTCATGCCCAGACACCGATTCTGTTATTTTTCAGAGGATCCCATTCTATTCCAGCTAGAAGCTGGGGATTCAACTTTGGTTAAAGCTAGATGAATTTGACCATGAACTGGGGCTGAGAAAGTGGAGAGAGTCTTCTTAGTGGCTTCTCTACCTTCCTCAAAAGGGTCCTGAAGGACCTGTTTACTTTGAGGGGATTCGTAGGCCAGTGCCTGTAAAGGGTTGGGGGGTAAGGGAAGTACCAGTCCCCTTGTGGTGTGATTGTGTGTTGCAGATGCCAAACCAGGGCCTAGAGAGAGCAGATTCCCCGCCAAGTTGAGCCGTGTTGCTGGCAAGTGTGGCCAGGGTTGGTTCCTGGAATGTGATATAATTTGAGGTTCAGATATGCAAATTAACAAAGGTGAAAGGGCAGGAAAGGTTTGTGCAAAAGTAATGGGTTTGTGAGCTCTATAGGGGACAGCCACATTGGTAAGACTGTCAGTAATGTACACCTTATCATGTAAGATGAGCCGAAAACATCTCTGTTTGTTCTAATCTAGCCTGGGGGGTCCTGCAGGCTGCCTCTCCATCCTGGAACAAGATGGGCCCCAGGCACTACAGCAGTTGTCCAGTCAACCCTGACTCTGTTTTCATAAAAGCCTTGGGCTGCATCTTCACCTACTGGGATATGCCTGCCTTGTAAGCAGCCAGTCTGCCATGAAGGAGCTCCTCACTGAAGGCAATTTTGCTATTGGGGTGGGGGCCCACCCTCTCCTCCACCCCCCACAACCCGACAGGAGTCCGAGTCATTAGCTACTCGATTTGGCAGTTTTATCATGGAAATGACATATTGAAATACAAATTGGGATGTGTACAGTATAATTACTAATACTGCATATTCATTTCCTTCCTTTGTCGCTGGTGAGTCCCCACGAAGGCCTCTTCCCAGCCGCATCCCCGTCCTGTGTGCAGTCAGCCCTGTGTCATTTTCTTTAGAGCCCAGGCGGGGCTGGAGGGGAAATGACGGGGAGGGTGTACCTGCCTTCCTCGACCAGGGCTATTTTTGTGCAATGCTGAGCTGACAGAAGCAGTTTGATCTTCTGAGGTCTAAGGGCTTCCCAGATCTCCCCAAACAGCTCTGTCACTGAGCCAGACACGGGAAGTCCCAGCTTGAGACCTCTCTTAACAAAATGTAGATGTAAACAAGCAAACATTTCCAGGGATGTGGGGCCAGTGTCCCAGGCTGTACCATGTAACCTCAGGACCCTTCTTGTCTCTTGGGATCTTCTTCAAAAAGGAGGTCACAGAAGTTGGTTCACTTGGCTAGCTGACACTGTTGTACAGGCACTGTTGTAGGCACTCAGCGCTGTGTAACCTAGCCCAGCTCCCTTGTCTGTCCTTCCCAGGGGAGCACTGTATCACAAATCCCTGATTTTAGTAAGGAGAAGTAGTTAAGGGAGTGGGTTCTGGTTCTTACCACAATCACGCCCCTGCCACTGAGCAGTTCTGTCCCTTTGGGTTAATTTACCTAATATGTCTGCAACTCAATTTCTCTGTCTGTGAAACGAGGCTTCTAGTTGTTTCTCTCCACAGAAGTGTTAAAGGGATTAAAAGCTTTAGTTCAGGGTAAGCATGTGTAACAGATACATGGCTTCTTTCTTTGGGTAGCAAGAGCCATAAGGGTCTGGTTCTGAACTTAGGACCAAAAGGTCTTAGCCACTTCAGTACTGACTATGAGGACAAGCCCAGGCTAGCCTGCTGGATGATAAGAGAGCAGGTGAGGCAGAGCTGAGTCAGTCAGCCTTATTGTCTCAGCCTAGGCCCCAGACAGGTAAGAAAGACGGCCAAGATCAACAAATCAACCCACAGTTAATCCGAAGATGACCACAAGAGCATGCAGGGCGCTATTCCAGACCGGAGGAAGCCCCAGATCAAAACAGGGGCTGGAGAGCTAAGTGCGTGTGTCAGATTTTAAGGCACTGCGTTTTGAACTGGCTTGTGATGCAGCAGCAGCTAGTTGATATATAGAGGAGGCTAGTGATGTCCTTTTCCCTTCTGCCTGCTGCCTGTTCCCCTGACCTACTGACCGTGTCGAATAAAGACATAGATAGTAAATTATCAGAGCCAGAACACAGGCCCTAGAGTCAGAAGACAGACAGACAGACAGACAGACAGAGTTTGAATCTCAACTCTAGCACACATCAAATTATTTAATTTTTAACAAGTTATTTTTCTTCTATGGGAATAATAGAAATAATAATAATATCCCTCATAAATTGTTGAATAAAATAGGTGATGGGGAAAAGTTTGATACCCACAAAGCTCATCTCTTCCCTCTAGCATGATGATTGAGATTCTCTCTCTCTCTCTCTCTCTCTCTCTCTCTCTCTCTCTCTCTCTCTCTCTCTCTCCAAACACACACACACACACACACACACACACACACTGCTAAGCTGGGTCATCTGACATTGACGAGGAGACACTCATCATGGCCCACATTCAGAAGCACAAAGGAAGCATTCTTCTGTTAGCCCATGAAAGCCAAATGGCAAGTTTAGAAGTCCCGTGTTCTTGTTTGTATTTACCACATGTTTACATACATATTACATCATTAAAGGGTCCCTACATATCACCGTTATTCCCCTTGTCCAAACCTCAGGGAAACTGTTGAGGATGAAAGGCTTGCTCTCTGGGGCCCCAAAAGCCCATGTTTCTCCCCAGTATATCAGTTGTTACTGTCCTGACAACCCATTAGGAGCCCCATGAATCAGACATACAGTATCTTCTACTGTTCAGTTAATTGAATGGATATAGCTTAAAATGCAATGCTCTTAGCCCCCTGGTAACATAAATCAGCTCTGACCTGCAGACAGCACGGAAGTCTAGGGCTTTTCTAGTACCTTTTTTTCTGGGGGTTTGGGGACTTGTGGGGAGAACCTCTCCTTGTCTTCACCACCTAGTCTCAAGGAGCATCATCTATGTCCCATGTGCCCCAGAATGACAGAAGCCAGCCTGAATACTAGGGGCTCTTCCTCTATACACGCTAAGACAGTCCTGCCCTACAACCCTTGCATGGTGGGTTTTGGCAGCCAAGCCTGTCAAGGGCCGTGGTATTTCCTGGTGAAGATCATCAGCCCTTTTCTAGGAAGACCACAAGAGAGCCAAGACTACTTCCTGGCATTGCGTAGAGCTCTCAAGGTGGGCCGGGTGGGAGCAGGGGCTGAGAGGAGGCAGGGGGTATGAAATGTAAAGGAAACAGTAACTGTGACCCTCTCGTCCTAGGACCTGGAAATCCAATGGGAACCGATCCCTGGAAATGGCCTCCTTAGAAAGCCCATCACTGAGAAACCGGTCATTGGTCAGGAGTCTCAAAGCTGTTTGGCGATTTAACAGTGTGATGCTGCACGTTAGGGAATTGTCCCACCACTCAACGAAAGGGTTGTTTGAGTACGCTGTGCTTTACCAAATGGATGTGCTGCTATGTCACCTAATATTAAGGTTAATAACAATGTTTAGGTAGGTCCATGGCAAAGTACATCTGAAACAATTCCAGATAAGTGAATATGCAAAGCAGTTTCTGAGTCTTGATCATGCCTGGGTAAAATCTTATATGCCAGCTATGGGAAAGCCTTATAAAATAAAAGTAGCAATTTTTTTTAAGGTAATGATCATTGTTATAATTTTTAATCATGCCTGATGGAAAATCTGAAAGATAGTGAGAGACTCCTGCTGCCCAGCTTCCAGAACCTCATAACTGGAAAGAACGGGAGCTTACATTAGTGAGGAGGTGGGCTTCTGTGATTTCAGTACTGAACACTGGAGAAGCCCAGGAGTACAGCCCAGTGGGGAGTACAGGGTTTGGGTCCAGCAAGCAGCACTGCAAGAGAATAAAGACCGGGACTTCAGACTTTGAGTGGCTTAAAGATATACCAGTGCTGAGTTGGCAGTTATAGGGGACTCCAGATATACAAACCCAATCCAAAGACCATTCAGCAACATCTATGACAGAATGTCATGCCCAGAACAGAGCAAGCCAGCACGCTGGAGGAGGTTAGGAGGCAAGGAGGGCTTCTCACATCCTTCGATTACATCAGCAAGTCAGGCGCTTATTAATCACAAGAAAAACAGGGCGTCTGACTGTGTGTGTGTGTGGGGGGGTACGAGCACATGTCAGTATACGCATATAGATGTGTGTATGTGGGTGTGGTAGTCAGAGGACAACCTTGAGATCCCCCTAGCTAGATGTCACTGGGAACACAAGTGTGAACCCAAACATCCAGCTTTTGATGAGGGTTTCTGGGGATCCAAACTCAGGTCACCTCACTTGCTATCTCTCCAGGACCTGTTTAAAAAAACATAAATAATATGAGCTCCTGTGTGTGTGTGTGCGCGCGCGTGTGTGTGTGTGCGCGTGTGTGTGCGTGTGCGTGTGTGTGTGTGTACGTGTGTGCGCGCGCGCACGTGTGTGTGCGTGTGCGTGTGTGCGCGCGTGTGTGTGTGTGTGTGTGTGTGTGTGTGTGTGTGTGTGTAAGGAGGCTGGTATATCTCTCCCTCTTAAGCTCCCTTCTTTATCCTGTTCCTTAAACTATACTCAGAAATGTAACCTATCACTCCTCAAACTTTTCTTTAGCCTGAAATGCACAGTGTGAAGATTCCTAGGCCCCAACCTCTTGCTCCCGTTTCTGATGAGGGACTATTTGTCAACAAGGCTGCCAGGTAATACCAATCTCTGTGGCCCTGTACGTCAAGAAACACTAAGCAAAATGGCTTTCCTTTATTTTGAAGTTTAAATCTTAGCCTGGCTCTTCTCTGCCTACGTGCCTCTTGAAGCTATGTGGGCGGTTCTGGTGTTTTAAAAGGGCGATTGAAGGCACGAGGGAGTGCATTAGGCCTTGGGCCACTGGGGGAAACATCAACAGAGTTCTTTCCCCTGGACTTTGCACCGGCTTTATGATGCCACCTTGGCCAAGGTGAGGCCTTGGCCTAGGGATATGTGACACCTTGTTCTGTATGGACTGACTCAGGCCAACAACACAGGGGAGGGCAGGGAGACAAGTGTGAGGCCTTTCTGATGCTCCATCTCTCAAAGTGCTCACAGTGAGAGAGTGGACAGGCTCTAGTCCCTGGCCAATAAAACAATGAGAAATGCGTCAAGGCAGCCATGTAAATATTGTGGGAGTGAAGGCAGATGAGGAGTGACTAAGGACTGTTGGAGGAGCAGGGGGGAGGAGGAGCAAGGGGAGGAGAAGGGCTGAGCTGGGGAATAAGTAGGTGATGACCTACCAGGCAGTGTGCAGGCAGTAATTACATCCTCACAAAACCCTGCGAGAGGTATTATTTTCTACAGATGAACGTGCCGCCAGAAGCTTCAGCTGTGGAGGGCGGCATCCATCACGTAATGGTGACTTCATGTGGGCCTGGCTAACTCTGAACCATGGGGCAGGGTTTCCCCTCCTTCACTCGGGAGGGGAAGACTCTCCCAGGTGCCCTCTGGGTGACTCACTTCCCTTCAGGTTCCTTGTCTGTGGAAGCAGGGCTGGGTTCCCGACTTGACACCCCGAGGCTCCGCAGAGCTTAAAGATTTTTAAATACCCAGAAATCATGGTTGAGTCATTGTACCTTACTCTCTAAGAAGGATAGGGGCCTTCCAAAGAATAGCCATCCATAGACAAGATCTAAGCCTTTGTGCAAGCTGGAACACACCCAATGCTTAAAACAGCCTGAGATTTTTTTCCCCCCCGCTGGTTTTGTTTTTGGGCTCCTTATCTTTTGTGTCTGTTAGAAAGCTTACAATTGCTAAGTGCACCGTGGAATTAAAAAAAAAAAAAAAGTATTCTTTATTGGCTGCCTAAAACAATGCTCTGGGGGCTGAGGAGACGACTTAGATGACCCAGGTTCAATGCCCAGCACCCAGGAGATGGAGAGAGAGAACCAACTACTGCACGCTGGCCTCTGTCCTCCACACGGCGTGCGCGCGCACACACAAATAAATAAAAGTGTAATAAAGATGCTTTTGGTCACTGATGGCTCTGCTGCTGCTACTGTACAATGAACAATCCAGAAAGAAAGCAAAACGGGGGTGGGGGGTGGGGAGGGGAGGACTCTCTTGTGGAGCCTGGGAGGACCACATACCAGAAAACCGACTCTGACCTATTTCCTATCCTTGACACAAGTCTATCAGGAAGAGAAAGGATTCCCTTTCAGGCTCTGGGACACTAGAAAACTTCTTCTGTTGCAAGGACACGCCCACTTTTGTCCTCAAGACAGCCCCATGGGCCTTCAAAGTATCTACGTCAAGTACAGAAAATAGGACACGGGTATTGCCCTTCCCCTCCCTGGGGCAACAGTTAGAGTCCAGGATCGCAAAGGTGCCATGGGCGTCTCTAAGAAAAGCCTCAGGCTCACCACGTCAATGCCATCATATAATCAACTGCTCAGGGTTGAGGACATTGGTGGCAGTTCCCCAACCCTTGGAACGGAACAATTTCCCCCCTCTGTGGCTGCTCCTGTCTTTCCAGCCTGCCTGTAGGCTCTATGGGGCCCTTCTGGAATGTTCTGACTCCCAGAACTTAGACTAAATATTTCACAGCTGTGGAAACAGGCTCCTGGCCTGTGGCTAGTGTCCCCACTGGGAACAAAGTAAAAGACAAAAATTAAAAAAAAAAAAAAAAAAAAAGGGGGGGGGGGGGCTAGGCCCATTGCTCTTGGGCTCATATAGATAAACTTAGTCTTGGACTGTCACAATAGCTGCACCACAGAAATCCTGTGAAATGGATACTAAAGTTTCTTCTCTTTTCACAGATAACAAACAGAGGCTGGGAGAGACTCCTCTGGAAGAGGCTGGAAGAACAGTCTCCTCCAGGGTTTTGAACCTGCAGTTGTCGCCACAGGGAGGGAAGGTACCTCAAGCCATCACCCACCGAAGGCTCCGGGGTGGGGGTGGGGGTGGATCCTTTCCCTCTGCAACAAGCAGGCAGCAGTCACCCCAGCCTTTGTGGGGCGTGTGTTCCACGAATGGAAAGAGAGGGGCTGGGGCTGGCAGAAGCCCTTGGCTGCAGCTGGCCAGCAGCAGAATGCGTAACTGCTGATTCAGTCGACATCTCCCTCTCACGTTCTCACAGCTAATTCCTGCAAGCAAGGGAGCTACTGAGTGTCTCTAGCTCACCTGCTCAGATACACTGTTCCAGGGGTCTTGTGGCAATATAGTTGCCATGATGGTCTAAGGGTAGGGGAGCAATCTACCTTTTTTTTTTTTAATTTATTTATTTAATGCATGGTGTGTATATCATCGCTGTCTTCAGACACACCAGAAGAGGGCATCGGATCCCATTACCGATGGTTGTGAGCCACCGTGTGGTTGCTAAGATTTGAACTCAGGACCTCTAGAAGAGCAGTCAGTGCCCTTAACCGCTGAGCCATCTCCAGCTCCTGCATTTTATCTTTTGAATTGTGTTGGGGTTTCCATCCAGCCTTGAGGAGCTTTCTGTGACGTGTGTGTTGGATGGTGGTGAAAAGGGAGGTGTCATGTCTACTTCTGGATGCCTGCAGGACCATCACACACACACACACACACACACACACACACACACAGAGAGAGAGAGAGAGAGAGAGAGAGAGAGAGAGAACGTTGGAAACTCTGAGGTGGCAGTGCCCATGGGATACACATCCCAGGGCTGCACATGTCAGTCAACCCGAGAAAGAGCAACTCTCCCCTCCTTGTAGGTATTCTGGCCCTGGCCTTTATTGAGGACAATGTCAAGCCCCACACGGCTCTCTTATCTACACTGCCATCACTAAACCTACTGACCATCTGGGAAGTAGATGCCTGCAATTAATTACTGTCCCCACATCACAGAGGAGAAACCATTAAGTTACTGGATGAATGTGGCTGTGCCAGCAGCTGGGAGCATCAAGGCCCCTGCCCACATCTGGCTCCAAAGTCTGCATTCTTAACAGTTAACTCCATCTTCCATTAAGAAACAATGGTGACGTCCCATTCTCCTGGGCAGTCTTAGAGATGCTGTAACTTGCCTGGCTGTAAGAATTACCTGAGATGCTCCTTAGCTTTCTGGTCCCCAGGCCCTCCCTTCTGAGCAGGAGCCGAGCCTCCAGGGAGGGCCTCCGTATCTGCGGTTACCTAGTACCACGCAAGCCTGAGAAGCCAGTGAGACGCTGTGCCCGATGCCCTATCAGGGTTCCTAACTCCTGGGTGGCCTGAGATTTTGAGATTCTATTTTTAGGCAGGTCCTTCCTGAGACACTGTGTCAGACTTTCTGGCACCTTCTGACAGGCTCCAAGGCACCTAGGCTGTCTTAGGAGCCGCCCTGATGCCCCAGAGATACCTGGAGCAGTGCTGGGAGGAGCCACGTAAGGGTGGGGGAGGACTGACACGTGTGCTTTCGTTTCTGGTTCTAGGTCTGAGGAGTTTCAGAGCTTCTGACACCCTGAGGCCCGCAGTCTGGAGGGAGCCCACGCTGGCTTGCCTGTAACCTCCTTTGCCTTAGCGAAGCAAGTGGATAAAAAAGCTACTTTGTTGAAGGTTTTGCTTAGGACATGGTTTTAGGAAAGAAGTGGAGACATTGTGGTCCGGTCTCCTCCCGGCCTCCTTTCGAGTGCCCCGCCATCCGGGACTCCTCTCGAGTGCCCCAGTGCCCCGTTGACAGTGACAGTTTCTGAACCCTCACTGAGGCTTGTTGTGTCAACAACTATTCCTCACTCTCACTGCAGGCTCTCCATTAATCCTCATGTAAGTTTTCTAAAGTAAGTGCCATGATTTCCCTCATTTTACAGATGAGCTAAGAGGCCCAAAGAGGCGAAATTCCCCATCCTCAGCACCATACTGACATCACCGACGGAGGCATCAGACCTTGATAAGGAGGCTAGACGTAACAAGCCACCATGCGGTCCCTCAGATCCGCAGAAAATGTCATTTCATAACCACCGTTTGGATCACTTAAGAGTGGGGGAGAGGGAGGGGTGTTTGTTTTGGTTCACCACGAAGACCAGGCTGGCTTGAACCCAGGGTACTCCGGCACCCGCCTGGTGAACGTGGGCGCACAGGTGAGTACCCACTTTCAGACCATCTACTTTTTTTTTTTTTTTATTCATGCTTAAAGATGTTACTAACGGGGGCGGGGGGGGGGCTGGAGAGATGGGTCAGCGATTAAGAGCGCCGACTGTTCTTCTGAAGGTCATGAGTTCAAATCCCAGCAACCACATGGTGGCTCACAACCATCTGTAATGAGATCTGATGCCCTCTTCTGGGGTGTCTGACGACAGCTACAGCAAGCAAGTGGGGCCAGAATGAGAAGAAAATGTCTGAAGACAGCTACAGTGTACTTATTTACACCTATGATAAATAAATAAATATTTTTTTAAAAAGATGTTACTAGCTATTGATTAGGAATATTTGTCATGGCCAAAATACAAGAAATGACATAGGTCCTTCGCATGTGCTGATTGGGTGAATCCTATGGACAACCACATAGGGTGCATATGACTATTAGCTGGGTCTGTGACTGAGAGAGCAGCCTTAGGGAGGTTGGCTAAGTGATGGTGACTGCCATGGTTTTAAACTGCAATCTGGCTGTTCATAGTGGTCATCTTGACTCAAAACCGAGGAGCACAGAAGTGTGTGTGTGTGTGTGTGTGTGTGTGTGTGTATGTGTGTGTGTGCTCTATTTCAATAGATGTGGGCTCTGTTTAGGCCCTTTTTTGAAGTCCAGTTCCTGGTGAACAACACTCAAGGTTTAGTTTATTGTTTTTGTATGTCATACCACCAAAGACTTGGCTCGTCACAGATTCCAGCTGCCACAGGCTGAGGTAAGGGTCAATCAGGTATTCCTGTTAACTCCAACTCACCCTGCTGTTACCGCACGGTCCCTTGTCTTGGAATCTACGGTCCAACATTTGCCCTTTTGCTAAACTTGGAGCCTGTGAGCCTGAGTTTGAGTCTAGGGAAGGAGCCTGCAGGTGGGGCTGGTAAAGGTTTGATCGACAGGTCATTAAGTTCTGAACGTTTAGTTTATGCCAGTCACCTGTTCAAAAGCGGCTTCCCCGGGCCTCACTCTGAGCGGAGTAGAGAGGCAGCCCAGTACTGTTTTTAGAAAGGTCACAAGGGTTCTTCATAGCATGACCCACTGACAAAGGCTACAGACCTCCCTGTTCGTGGTTAGAGTCAAAAGGCTGCTTGGTTAATCCCTCATGTTTGGGACACTCTGTGAGGGTAAAATCCCAAGGGTTTGGACCCAGTCAGTGAGTAGTCATGGAGACAGTCCTTGGAGCAGCTGGCTGGCTGTGGCCCCCCTGGTCCTGAGAAGTTCTCAGAGCTCAGTCAGCTGAAACTTCCTCCCTGTTCTGTGTCTGCTCACTGGCCTCCGCTGAGCTTTGACCTGTGTGCTATGCAGAGAGACAAGACCAGATATGACATAACCAGACACCGTCACTGGCTGCAAGGGGCCTGGTATCTAGTTGAGAAGATAGGAGAAATGTCACTGAACCTGAGGTATTTGAAACCAGGGAATGAGGTTGACTAAGCACTGTTGGGGATGGAAGCTGTGTGTGTGTGTGTGTGTGTGTGTGTGTGTGTGCATGTGTGTGCGTGTGCGTGCGTGTGCGCACATGTAAGTGACACGAAGGTCACTGCAAGGGAACCTGGGAAGTGTGGGAGTAAAGAACTTGACTCTCCCAGTTAGATGGGTATATTGTCTAGGATGGAGAAAGGACAGGCAGATAGATTCCTTTCCACAGGCTGGCTATACTCTCCAAGGGATATCTGGACTCTACTCAGGGCAAGGGGAAACCAGTGTGGGCTTGGGAGAGATGACTTGTGGGTACCACAACTCGTGAATGTGCAGTCTCTATCTTGCCATCAGTGCGATTATAAGCACACATTACATACATGGTTAGTTTTCTTGTATATCAGTTTGGGGCATCAAGTCAGGTCCGGCACACTTTCAAGCCGCTTGATTGAGCTACTCCTACTTTAAACAACAACAACAACAACAACATCCAAAAGAACAAAGCCAGGCTTTGTAGCTTGGCCTTGAACTCACTCTGTGGCTCAAGCTGGCCTTGAAGTCAGCGGTTGTCCTCCTGGGTGTTGAGATTACAGGCCTGGAATACTGTACCCATAGGAAGCATGGTTTCTACCACAGCCTGGCATGCATGTGTGTGTACTTGTGTGTGGTAAAAACTGCATAGCCCGTTACTGTCTGTTCTATTCAAATCATTTGTTTTAGAGCTGGTTGTGACCTACTAAATTGATTTTTACTGCTCGCTAATAGTTTGATCCATGGTAAAACAACCAAACACACACACACACACACACACACACACAACCAAATCAATAACAAAAACTGTTTGAGTGGCAGGTTCATGGTTCAGACTACTTTTGTTGAGTGGCAGATTCGCGGTCCAACCTACTTTTGAGTTTCCTCGTGCTCACTTACATTTAATACGCAGCATTTCTCCAAGTGCACTCCATGTACTGTCATCATTCTTCCACACAGATTGCTCTCCAGGGAGGCTCTGTGGGCAAGCACACTTGGGCAATGACACAACACGTGATCCGTCACTCAGCCTTGCCAGTGTTCGAGGTCTGTGTTGATGGAGTGGGCTTTACACATTTTAGCCACAGAGCCACTTTCCATTTGGGCGAGCCCCTGCTCCTTTCCTTGAGGGAACCCTGGTGTATGAGAACAACCATCAGTCGGGGCCCTGCTGTTTCACTTCCTCCACCGTCCGGCCCACCCCTGCCCCTGTGAGCCCCTGCGAGTCCAGGAAGATCCACGTGAAATCAGGAGGGAGGGGAAGTGGAACACACAGTGAGCCTGTTTTCCTACTTTCCATATCAAGTCCCCGTGAGAGTTCTGCAGTCTTTGGGACCAGTAATTGAACCCAGGGCCTCTTGCATGGCAGGCTGGTTCACCGCTGAGTTACCTCCTTGGTTCCACCCCACCCTTTTTTTGTTTGAGTCAGGGTCTCACCAAGTTGCCTGGACTGGTTTTCAATTTGAACCACAGTGCTGTCAGGCCTTAAATTTACAATTCTCCTGCCTCGGCCTCCCAAGTAGCCGTGTCAGCACGCCTGGCTGCACCTTACTTTCTCACTAGACGATGGATCTTAGATGTCACTTCCTGTTTGTACACGAAGCTTCCTTACTACTGCGGTCTGTGTGTGTGTGTCATGGATGCGTCATTACATGTGGGCAGCCATCTAGTGATGACTTGGGCTGTTTCCAGGGGCTCTGCTAGAGATGAGGCTGCAGTGAGTAACCATGCATCTAAGCGATTGAACGTGTGAGTGTGCATGCAACATAAATCCTTACAAGTGGAGCTGCTCCCTCAAAGCTCTGCACTTCCTTCAGGCTCGAAGGGCACTGTCTGGTGACCCTCTGAGGTCCAGCTGGGATCTCAAGAAGAGCTCTTTCTTGTTTGATGTTTGATTCCAACCAGCTACACACATTGGCCCAGAACTCAGGAAGCATGGAGTGCATTGTTGGTTTGTCTTCAAACAGCTGCTTGACATCATCAGTGACTGCTGACAGAAAAGGTTTCCTCCAGGGATGGCCCCCCATAGTTGTCCAATTCCAAGGGGTCAGCCCCGGAATTGTGAGCTTGTGAGCGATGTCTAAATGGGCTCAGAGCATGTTCTATGTAATATGTGTGTGTATGTGTGTGTGTGTGTGTATGTGTGTGTGTATGTGTGTACAGTCAAAAAAAGAAAAGGTTATAATCTTAGACGGGCATGGGAGGAGTTGGAGGGAGAGGAAGGGGGTGGGGTTGATATACATGCAGGGTTAATTTATGAAGCTCTTAAAAAAAAAAAAAGAACTTGTTAAATGCAAGCAAACCTTCAGCTAATTCATGTGCCCAAGTCAAGACCTTTCCCTCCTCTTTGTGAACTGGAGGTCTGAGCCCCACAGCTCTGAGAAGTTGTCATCGGCTTTCTCAGAGGTGAGCCAGGGCTTTTTTAAAAGACTTTCTATGTAGTCCAAGTTGACTTTGAACTCATGGTCCTCCTGCCTCAGCCCCTCTGCTGCTGAGGTGACAGGCATAACAGGTGTGTACCACGACACCAACTTGGTCACCTCACCCAACTTGGCACTTTCTTGCAAACATAATGAAGCATTCTTTTATCACAAGACCAGCAATCACATCTCTTGGTATTTTCTCAAATGAAATGAATGTTTACGTCCACACCAGAGCTTGCCCATCCGTGTTTATAGCAGCTGTAGTCCTCATTGTACAAACCTGGAAGAAAACTAAGTGTCGGTAAATGAGCTGAAGAATAAACTGTTGTGTCTCCAGGAGAATGGAATAGTATTCAGCTCTGAAAGAAGTGAGCTATTTGGCCATGAAAAGACATGGGGGGAACATGTGTTCAGAGTGCTGAATGGAAGATGCCAGTCTGAAAAGGTTCCATACAGTGACACCAGCCCTGTGGTCTTCTGGGAAAGGCAGGGTTATGGAATCACTAGGAGAATCAGTGTGGTTGCCAGGGATTGGGGGGTGGGGTGGGGGAGAGGGATACATGAAGAACAGGGCTTCCTCAGGCTGTGAAACTGTTGTGATTGATGTTCCAATGGTGACCACCTGACCACCACCAAAGCCCAAAGACTTTAGAACACCAACCACGAGTCCCAGTGTAGTCCCCAGACTTTGGAGGGTGATGGTGTGTCCACGTAGTCCCATCAAGGGTCAGGAACGGGCCGCTCTAGTTGGGACATTGGCAGTGGCAAGCTGTGCAGGAGCCATGTGGGAAGTCTTGGTGCCTTCTACTCTGTTTCATGGACCTTGAGCTGGCTGTGGTGGTGTACACCGATCATCTCGGTGGAGGTAGCAGGATCACAGCAGATTCAAGGCCAGCCTGGTTTACATGGTGAGTGCCAGGTCAGCCTGGGCTACCTGACAGAATCTTGTCTCAACAAAATCAGAAGTAATTAAGGAATGTTTTTAATTAAAAATTTTAATAGGGTCTTAAATAAATGTGAGACATATATGTAACTTTTTGACAGCAAAGTTTGAGATATAACTCAAGTTGTATGTAACTTACTTCCTAAAAGCGTACCTTCTGGTGGATTTTAGTACAGCTGCACAGCCATTACCTGGTCCTAAACCATTCCCATCACCCCAAATGAAATCCCACGTCCATCAGCAGTCTCTCTACCCCTGTGCTGTCCTTGCTCTGGTTGCCACACATCTTCCTGCCAGACATCACGCATGGATGCAGGGATGTGGGGTTGAGGAGCCGTGCCAGGCAGGATCTTATCCAGACCCTAAGATATTATGAAGTATCTCATGTAAGATGGGTTGGACCTGCATATAACCTACACGTATCCCTGTCCCTGCGTCCTCTAATCAAATCTATGTTAATTATAATGCCCAATTCTTTGTTGATGCTTATAATCTTAAACCTTTGTTCCTTTTTCTTTTTGGAAGCAGGGTCTGCTATATCGTCCAGAGTAGCCTCAAATTAACCACCACTCCCTCCCCCCACCTCCCAAGTGCTGGGTTGCCCACCTAGCAGCACGAGTTTACACTTGGCAGCACCAGCTTATCCCCGTATTCTCTTCCAGGATTTTCTTGAGGTAGCTCCTTAGCTTAGAGCTTTGATCGGCTGTGTTAATTTTTCATACGGTGCAGAGGTAGATCCAGTTTCGGTCTTCGGCACTGTGGCTTTCTGTCTGCCCCAGATCTTCTGCTTGCTGAAAGATCTTCTTCTTTCCCAGTTGACCAGCCCTGGCACCCTGCTGAGAATCAATTACCCCAACTGTGAGGCTGATTTCTGGCTGCCTAGCCCAATCCAGTTGATCTGTGGATCTGTATGTCTGTCCTTCGGTCCGTTCACACGGTGCTGAGGACCATCATGTCTAGTAAGTTTTACATTTGCGAAATGTGTGCCCTTCTGTGTTCCTTTTCTATGTTTCTGTTTGTGAGTCTGGCTAATCTGGGTTCCTCAAATTTCCACATTAATTTCAGGATCAGTTTATAGACGACTGCAAAGAAGTCAGGTGGGGATTTTGCACTGAACTCATAAGTTATAATAACATCAAGCTGTAAGTTAAGTGTTGCCATCTTCCAGTTCCTTCCTGTGGGTGTCTTTGTAGCCATGGGATGGCTTTCCACTCATTTGGGTCTTTAACTTCTTTTAACAATATTTTACCCACCCAAAGCATATATTGTGATTGCATTTATTCCTAAGTGTTCTATTCCTTTTGATACTATTTAAGTAAAACTTTTCCATATTCATTTTTGGACTTTCTGTTGTTATTGTAGGGAAATAGAATAGATTCTGTTAGCTCTTGTATCCTGAAACGCCGTTAGACACATCCATTAGCTCTGGTATTCTTTTTTGGGGGTGAGGTTGGGTGACAGAGGCTCCTTAGAACCTTCAGTGTAAAAGATCATTTGTCTATGTAGACAGAAACACAGACATAAATAGAAATACTTTTACTCTTTCTTTTTCCAGCTAAATGCCTTTCACGTAATATGTTCTCTTAGCTTCCCCGCCTTGACCCTCTGGTGAACACTTATCAAAAGTGCCATGAGCAGACAGCAGGCACTTGCCTGTGAGCTTATGGGCAAGCTTTGAGTGCTTCACCATTGTGGCTTTGTTTGCGGACTGTGTTGTTTTAAATTTTCTAGAGGCCATATTTAAAAAAGACAAAGATCAACAAACGATGCCACTATCGTTCATTCAGGCCAGGATATCATTCCTATATCGCTAGTATTAAAAGTCAGTACTTTGTTTGTACACCAAGTCTTTGAAACTTGGCCATGTATTAAACTCTCAACATGTCTCCATTCAGAGTCTACGCTTTAAGTGCTGGCCCCTTTCACATCAGATAGCACCGGTCTAGAATATGTCCGGCTCAAGCCGGTAACAGTCAGTGTTTACTAAACACTGTATTAAGTCTCTATTTACGCAATCTCAGTGGTGACCATATAAGGATGTGAAGCATCTAGAGTGATAATTTTGCCCAAATCATCTAGCTAGTTATGAGTACAGCTGGGATTCTGACTAACCTAGGAAGCCAGGCTTCAGAGCTAGGACACTATCTTGCTTTTCAAGAATTTCAGTCAGAAGCTGGGCGTGGTGGCACATGCCTTTAATCCCAACACTCGGGAGGCAAAGGCAGGCGGATTTCTGAGTTCAAGGCTTGCCTGGTCTACAAAGTGAGTTCCAGGACAGCCAGGGCTACACAGAGAAACCCTGTCTCGAAAAACTAAAAAAAA
>NC_034590.1:164424736-164427839 GCF_900095145.1 Mus pahari | reverse complement strand
AAAAAAAAAAAAAAAAAAAAAAAAAAAAAAAGAAGTATTTCAGTCAGATGTGGTAGTGCACACCTTTAATCCCAGCACTCAGGAGGCAAAGGCAGGTGGATCTCTGTGAGTTCCAGGCCAACCTGGTCTTCAGAGCCAGTTCCAGGACAGCCAGAACCACATAGTGAGATCTGTTTCAAAATAAACAAAAGGAAGAATTTCATTATAGGGTTTATTTAAAAAGTTTAAGTAGATTATTCTGGTTCTCTGATAAAAAATTTTCTTAAAAGATAAATTAACAATGTGGAAAATGTTTCTATTTTCCCTTGCATTGTTCATTCTCTGCTTCCCCCCCCCTTTCCCTTCCTCCCTCCTCCCATCTTCATTTTAAGATGGTATTGAGCAGGGAATAATGTCTGTAAACTGCTCACCTGGTTATAGTAACTGATTAGCCAGCACACATCCTCTAGACTGTGTTACATCTCAGCACAGGAAGGGCTCACGAAACCCCAGTCTTCCCTGAGGGGCTGTTGAGACTTAATAATGGCAGAGAGAAGGGAGTCACATTTATCAGTGTAACCACTGATAGGGTGTCCTTACTTCAGTAAATAACTTCCTCCCGACACGCATGCAGGCAACCTTAACTGAGCTCAGAGGGAGACACTCACACACACACACACACAAATGTACACACACGTACACACACATGTACACACACATGCACACACACGTACACACACACTCACACACATATGCACTAACACACACATACACACAGAGGCACATAAATGCTTATAATAAACTCATACACACACATACACACATACACATTCACACACTCAAACACACATATATACACAGAGGCACACACATACTTATATATATGCACACACTCACAATTCACATACTCACAATTCACACACACATACACTCACACGCACACACATATTTACACACTCACACACATACACTCACACACTCACATGCACACACATATTTACACATTCACACACAGCTACTCAGACACACACATTCACATACTCTCACCCATACACACACTCACATATTCACTCACACACAGGAAAGTAAGAGGGACCTGCTGGGAAGAAGGATTTCAGCAAGAAAGGGAGTGGGAACAAAACAGAACAGGGATAGAGAAGGATGAAAATTCACTATAAATGCAGAAGAAACTGTCAAAGAATACAGAATTAAATACATTTAAAAACTACAAATCTTAAAATCTACTAAAGAAAATAAAAAATCTGACTTATCATAATCTTCATTCTTTTGATATGATATAATTTCTCTCTCCTCTTCTCTTCTCTTCTCTTCTCTTCTCTTCTCTTCTCTTCTCTTCTCTTCTCTTCTCTTCTCTTCTCTTCTCTTCCTTTCCTTCCCAAGTCAGAGTTTCTCAGTGTCCTGGAACTCTATCTGTTGAACAGGCTGGCCTTGAACTCATAGATCATCCTGCTTCTGCCTCCCTCATGCCAGGGCTAAAGGTGTGTGCCACCATGCCTGGGTAATATATGATATAACTAATTCTTTGGTTTTAATAGCAGAGTTACTGAGTCTAGTTTGCATTCCATGATTTCACCTGCCTGAAGTATTCACTGGGCCAGTTTTTAGAGTCTCACTGCTCCATCCTGTAAGGATTCCTTATCTCAGGGAGTGCTGCTTCCACAGAGCATGCTCTTACCTGCTTTCCTGGGTCCTGATTACATATTGTTGAACAAAGGAAACAACCAGCTCATCTCACGGCCAGTGGATATTCTGGGTAACGAAGTCAAGTAGCCACAGCGTGCCAGCAAGGGGCGTCAGTGAGACCACTGTGCTTCCTCAAGGACTGTGGCCATCTTGCTGCCCGAGGCACGTGAGGATCAAGCAAGATGCCCAGGCCCCCTCCTAGAGCTTGACTATGCAGGAAAGATGGGCTCTGAGAATCTGCACTTAATTTATTTGACAGGATCTCACTATATACAGCCCTGGGTGGCCTGGAACTTATGTAGACCAGGCTGGCCTTGAACTCTGCCTCCCCAGTGCTGGGAATGAAGGCATAGCCTAGGAATCTGTATTCACTTTGCCACACAGCCAGTGCCTTCCAAGGAGGCCAACTTGTCAGAGGCCATGAGACCTGGTTGAGGAGCCACAGCCCTACTGGGGACTAGATGTCACATGCCAGCAGAAGAAAGAGGAATAGTCAAGGCTCAGTGCGGACATACTGTATTTTGTGTAAAATCACACATGTGGCACTTCACTTGATCTTCAAAACATTCTAGAGGAAGGTGTTTATTTGTTTGTTATTTGTAGACAAGAGTCTGACTGTGTAGCTCGGCTGGCCTTGAACTCACAATCCTCCAGGGTGCTGGGATTACAGGCATGCACCATCACGCCCAGCAGAAGAGAACCGTTCTCTTAATTAGCCCTTCCTTACAGTTGAATAAACAGAGTCTGCAGGGAGAAGGCTGTATGGGGTCTCGAAGCTCCCGGCTGGCTGCAAGCCAGGACAGGCTCTACTCCCCACCTTCTTATCCCTTCTAGCCTGTAAGTCACGTGGTAGCCAGAAGGTCCAACAAGAAAGGAGCAAGACAGTCACTTGGTGGGTGTGTGGAGTAGATGGACTCCGAGTGTGGCATGCTGGGAGAAGAGTCAAACTGGGGGTAGGGGTCACTACGGCAGGGCCTTTGACCAGCTCCTAAGCCCCACACTTAGCCTGCTAAGGACCACAGTCCTTTCTTTATCACAGGTGCCCGAACCAGCCCTCGGTGCTGTGTAGACTTGCCCCCCCCCCATGCTCTCCCATGCTCCGGGGGTAGTCAGAATCAGAGACTATTCTTTCGAATCAGAAGGAAATGATTCTACATGCAGACCTCACTGAGATTCCATTGAAACGGAGACTCGAGACATCCAATGGCTTGCCTGAAACCACACAGCAAATAAGTTACAAGACTGAGATTCAAATCTTGTATCTGTTTTTCTCAAAACGCACATGCTGATGTCTAGCATCCACTGTGATGGCGTTAGAAGGTGAAGTCTTTAGAATGTGATTAGGTCATGAGAACAGAGCTCTCGGGCTGTGATTGGTGTCTGCTAGAAAAGAGGCGGGGGAGGGAGGGGAGGGGAGGGG
>NC_034590.1:164413506-164424679 GCF_900095145.1 Mus pahari | reverse complement strand
GGGGAGGGAGAGAGGAAGGGGAAAGAGGGAGGGGGGAGGGAGGAGCACGTGCGTGTGCACTACCACGGAAGACCATGGATGAAAAACCTTTCTGAGTGAGGAAAAGACTTTCTTCAGCCTCTCCTTCTGTGAGTAAGAAGTTTCTGGGGCTGAGGATGTGGCTCAGTGAGGAATTACATGCTGTTCATAACTTGCGAGATCGTGGGTTCATTTCCCAGCACCTCAAAAAATAAATAATTACAAAGCTGTGTACTTTAGAAAAGAGGCTTCTGCTTATAAGCCACTCATCTTAGAGCATTTAGTCATAGTACCTGGAGCAGACCAAGGTGCTTGTAGCTTGGTGCTTTCTCCTCGTGATTAGTAACCGAGGCAGGGAGTCCATCCGCAGGAGCTCCTGATGGGAGCTAACCATCCTTGTGCGGACTGAGCATGCTCCGGAGCGTCTGCCCCCAAGCCCAATCCCAGCAATGCCAAGCCCCTGGTTAACACGTAGGGGTCTTACTCCCGAGGACCCTCTCTCAGGGCAGCTTTGCATGATCATAATAGATCTTTCAGAGACAAAGGCAACAACTTAAAAGGCTTGGTTTATCACCTCCGTGGGCCGCTTTTCAATAGGCCCAAGGGGACCAGGAAACCATCAAAAGCCGAGGCTGGGAAACCCAGCTTCCTGTGTCTGGCCTCAATTCCCTCCCCACCACCACCACCATGACCACTTAAAATAAGAGCAGCTCGTCGCATGCTAGCCCTGCCCCCAGAGCTGCTCGCTCTTCTCCTTCTTTGGGCTTCCTGTTGATCCTGAAGGCTGTTTTCCCAGCCTCTAAGTTCTGTTCATAGCCCACTGGGCACTTCCCCTGCTTCGGAGGAAATAGCATCTAAGAAAGAAGGCAAAAAGAAGGGGAAGGTGGGGAGCAGCAGGCGACAGAGGGCCCACCCTGCCTTTGTCCTCTCCCCATCCCCCTTTGCCCAACAGCAGAGGGCTAGGGTCCAGGCTGCCAGCACACACTTTCCGACTGATGGTTGTAGGCATGTGTCAGCTCCGGGGGAGAATACTCCACAGAACTGATGAGAAATGCCCTTTCTGTTGTTTTAATAGATTTCTATTTACTCAAAACCGAGACAAATTAGTTTTGATAGGAGACCAGAAAACCTTAAACTTGGATGAGGTGGGTGGGTGGCTAAAACGCTTCCCGTGTGAGCGAGCGAGCTGCGGTCTGATCCTTAGAACCCACATGCGTGAGCTGCAGAGGGTGGACCCATGGACTGACTTTCTTGAAGCTGGCCTGTGTGGGATGATGGTTGTACAGTTCCATCTGGGTTCTTTTGCATGCCACTTTCTGGAAAGTACCCTAGTTAGCAATTAATTCCCTGGAGGTTGGTTACTGTTGGAATAGTTACTAAGACCTGGAAAAGTCCCTTTAAACTTCACAGAAGCCGGTCATCTGGCGGTGTTTGGAAGGCTTTTGTCGTTGTTTTGCTTGTTTGCTTCTTAGAGAAGGTCCGCTATGTGGCCTAGAACTTGCTAGGTAGACCAGGCTGGCCCCAAACTCAGAGATCCTCCTGCTTCTGCCTCCCAAGGGCTGGAATGAAAGGGGTGTGGCACCACCCAGTACCTTTGGAAGTTTGTAAGCATACCAGGACCCCTGGCAGAGTCAGACAGACAGATGGACGAGGCTGAGTTCCCCGTTGGTGGGCTGAGCGTTTGGAAACTTAGATTGTCAAAAGTGAATGTTTTCCTTTTTCCTGTCAAGGTCAGACCAGGCTCCACACGGACTCGGACTCGGCAGAGCCCTGGGCTTAACTTTTCCTGCACCCGTTGCTGCATTTGCTGGGGCTGCTCAGGCTCTGGTGGGCTTTGTAGCATCCCTCAGGAGCACAGGGAACACCTCCTCTCCGCTGACTCCCCCCTCTGCACAATGTGCACTTGTTAAGAGTCAACCTCTGGGGTCTCTGTGATCTTTCTGATCAAAAGGACAGGTGACTTCCTGGAGTTGTAGGGCCCTCTTAGGAGGACTGCCATCATCTGCGTCTTGGGTGACCTTAAGAAGTGCTGCTTTTCAGTTTCTTGTGATCAAATGCTTGGTGAGTGGCAACCTAAGGAAGGTGGGGTTCATCTTGGCTCCCAGTTTGAGGGTACTTTCCATCCTGGTGGGAAAGGCATGGTGGCAGACCCGAGGTAGCCACATCAAAGCCACAGTCAGGAAGCAGAGATGAACTCTGGCGCTCAGCTGAATTTCTTTATTCAGTTTGGGACCCAGTCTCACCGATGGTGCTGCTCACCAGCAGGGCGGGGCTTCTCCCTTGACTTAAGATTTTCTAGAAAGTCCTAAGGGCTCTGTTTCCATGCTGACTCTAATCATGTTGATAATAGCGATTAACCACAGGGGGTACCTGGTGGTTCTCTAAGCCCCTTTAACCCTTCCTTATTAGCTTTGACCTCAGAGCTTTGACTGTTGAACATTCTAAAGGAAAGCCATTTTCTAGGTCTTGAAGAGGGAGTGGTGGATCTCAGTCATTCAAATAGAGACTGACTTAAGTGAAAACTTAAGTGAATTCCAATGTCCCTGGAGCCCCTTGCCTCATGCCCCACTCTCAGCTTCTTGGCTACATTGTGAACCAGGTGAGAAGCAGACATATGACTTCTTATTCTCTCAGTTTAGAAATCACACAGCTGATATTTGTCTACTGTATGCAGACTTTAGATAGACCCTCAAAACCCCTCCGCTGTCTTGGCCCATGAAAGGATAAATGTATCCATGATGCCCCAGAAAAGACTTGTGATATCTGGCACCCCCCTCCCCCACGCACCACATGAGCACGAGCACACATGCACACTTCTCACACATGCACTTGCACATGAACACATGCACATACTCATGCACGTCTGCACATGCTCAAGCACGCACACTTAAACACATGCATGAATGTGTACCACACACACAGTCACACACACACATGTGTACATGCACACACTCATACACCCCTAGCATGAATCAAATGCTCTGTTTTGAGTTCCATAACTTCTTTGTTGCTATTCATCAATTAAGAAAAATTTATTTATTTATTTTATATATGTGAATGCACTGAGGCTGTCTTCAGACACACCAGAAGAGGGCATCCTCTCCCATTACAGATGGTTGTGGGCCACCATGTGGGTGCTGGGAATTGAACTCAGGACCTCTGGAAGAGCAGACAGTGCTCTTAACCGCTGAGCCATCTCTCCAGCCCATTATTTTTAAATTAATTAAATACATTTTAAAGTGTTTTCACCCCAACCTTTTGTACCACCGGCAACTCCTGTTGTTTTCTCTCCTACCACGGGCACTCGGGTTATCTGTCTGTCACTTTCTTGAGATATAACTCATACGCCCGACACTCGGGTTACTCCCCAGCTGGTTTTGAACCACACACTAGTCCCTGGGTACAGGAGCTCGTGAGCCCGGCGCTTGTTGGCGTAGCCCTGCGTGGACCCCAGCAGAAGAGTCTTCTGAAATTCACCTTCGTACAACACCCAGCTCCCTACAAAACGTGGAGTCAGATCCAGCCACCATGCCTGGAGCCGTGGAAGGCTGTGGAAAGACAGGGGCACTGGAGCAGATGACAGCGGAAAGAGAGGATCAGGGTTCGAGGGCAGGACGGATCTGGATACTACCTGCTCATCCTTGATCCTATCAAGGCGGGATGCTCGTGGCGCATGCAAGTGCTTGGCATACACCCCGAACATGGCAGATGTCCTTCTGTCCACAAGGGCTTGGTGAAGTCATGCCAAGAAAGGACCCTGTGTGAAGGCCTAGGTGACAGAGCAAGGAGCTTCGGTGAGGTGCCAGGGGGCAGTATGGACATAAAGCCAGGAGGCGTGCAGGACCAGGTCACGGGTGACCACCTTGATGGAAAGGAGGTTAGGTGTCATTTCTGTGAGGCCACAGTGAGAGGACTGTGAGTTGTGTCATCAAGAGCTCCTTCTCCAGCTGAGGCTGGGTGGCAGGACCCAGATTGGGAGCAGTAAGGGGAACGGGGGTGGGGGGGTCTGGAGTGGGCATGAGAGAGGTGCCAATGAATTAATTGTTTAAATGATTCAGGTGGGTAGCAGGGAGGCTAAACCATGACCAGGAAAAGGCGGCCAAAGGGAGATTTCAGAGACATCGTTATGGGGTTCGGTGGCCTTATGGCCTCTGAGTTACAGTCCCAGCGCATCTGCCAAGACCAGGGGGAGGGATGACGGCACTCCACACATCCTCCCCTTCCCCAGTTATGGATGAGGGAGCCTGGGCTGAAAGTCATTGGCTCTTTCTGGGAAGGACTTAGCTGCATGCTGCCTGGGATGAGCCTGGAAAGAGAGGAGGGGCTTTGGGTGGCTGAGGTGTGGGCTTGGGTGGGCCAGGCAGAGCGGGGAAGGCTCTTTCCAGGGATCAGAGAGAGTGTGCGTGTCTCTGATCCTGTCTCTTGCTCAGGCTACGGAGTGTGGTAAGGAGCCGTGGAGACAGGAACAGAAGGGGAGGTGGTACGGGGTTCCAGGCCTAGAGCAGACAGCTCTTTCCTCCTCACTCTGTCTTCTGCTGGGGGCCAGACGCAGGAGTATGGGTCCCAGGACAGGTGTTTGAGGCTAGACATCCCCAAGCAGCCCTGAGCTCTTTTAAGCTCTGACATCTGCAGGACTGTAGGGGCCTCAGGCCCTTGGTTAAAAAAAACAAAACAAAACAAAACAAAACAAAAAACCCAGAGACTGCCTGGTGGTACCCAGGGCCTCCCTCCTAGGAGGGGGTGAACTGAGGGTCAGCGTGGACAGGATGCACGACTCACCTGAGGTAGGAGCTTGGGACTTCTCCTTGGTGCCTGTGGATGCCAACATCCAGAGTAGAGTACCTGAGGTAACGCTGAGGCTGGAGGAAGGAGAAAAACCAAGCTCTCCTCCACCATTCTCCTCAGGCCACACCTCCTTCCAGTGCTCATTAGCCTTTGTCTGCCAGGCCCTGCTCACTTGGCTTAAAGTTAGCAGAGGCCCAGATGGGGACCTGGTAGGAGCCATCTGGTCTTCTCCCAAGACCCTCAGCCCTCTACCGCTCCCCATGCCTTGTCCCAATGAACTCCCTCCCCTTCATCTCAGACCCGGAGTCCTTACCCTGTTTGCTGTCAGTTAGCCAGCCTCAATGCCCTGCACACAGAAAGCTAGCCATCCAAGTGTGGTAGTCCCCTCCCTTTCCTGTGTCTCTTTCCTCTGGGTATGGGAGCATACTGGGAAGCTGCAGTGTCGTTTTCAGCTAAAATGACCATGGCCGTGGTCTCTGGAGTCATCCCGCCTTCTTCCCCAGCCTGAGCTGGAGGTCACAGTGAGAATGAGGAGACGCGTGGTAGAGGCCTGCGGCGAGGGGTGCTGCCAAGACCACAGGCTTGCGGGGTGACTCAGGACTGGCTTAGTACCTTTCTGGGCAAAGTGTCACAGGTGTGTCAGTGGCTCCTACCTGAGTGAGGGCAAGGCTCGGCCCGGTCTCTCCCTGCCCTGCTGGAGGCTTCCAGCCAAACCTATAAAGAACGAAAGTGGAAGAGGAAGGAGACAGGAAGACGCGTGGTGGGGATGGGGACAGCAGGTAGACTCCACAAGGGTCTCACCTCACAGGGGCCTTTAACTGCCACCAGGATGCTTGGGGTTGGCACAACAGAGTGCCAGGAATTTGGCTCACGTTTCCCTCCATCCCAGTTTGGATGCCATGAGGATGATAGCTCATCCCCACTTTACAGCCCAGAAAACTGAGTACAGAGGACATTTGCCTGAGGCCACCAGGCTGTCTCAGAGCAGGGCTTATGGTTCCAAAGTTCAGCTACTTCAAAGCCACACAGCCTCTACCTTGCTATTCTCTGGGGCAGAGTCTGTCCGGCCTAATCACAGCCCAGGGCACCTGGCACCCAGCACCCTTTTAGTAGGCTGGGCTGTGCTTCCTAAAGGACACACCCCCGATTTGTTCTGGAAAAAGCCTGTCTTGCTTCAGGAATCACATGGAATACCCGAGCAGCTTCCAGGGTGAGAGGGCACTGCCCTGCCCCCTGTATTTGGGGTGGCAGATGGAGAGGAGGCAGGGCAGAGATGCAGAAGGGCAAGAAGTAGGGACAATGGGCACAGAAGCCATAACTCTTCTTAGAGACGCAGTGGCTCATGGGACTCAGGGATTAGAGACGGCAGCCTTGGAATCCCCACCCCACTTAATCACAGCGTGGGCCCAGTGTTCAATCTCATGGGCCTGTGGGTCATCACTCATGAACTGGGCAGGTGGTCATAGCCCGACACCTTCATAGTCCGAGGAGTGTAATGGTCCAGATGGCACTGTGTTCCTGTCTTTGCCATGACAGGTGCAGCACACATCATCCTGGGGCCGCTTATCACTTCCACCCACTCTACCATCAGGCAACCTCCCTGAGCCCACCCACACGGCACACTTTCAGGGGCTCAGGGTGACTTGGTAACAGGCCATTGTGCAGGGGTTGGTTCAGGGGCTCACAGCACAGACTGGCACCGACTCTGGGCTGGCCACCAGGCAAGGTGTAGACTCAGCCTGCTCTACTCACCAGTGTCATATGTCCTGGAGCTGCCAAGGAAGGGGCCAATCCAGCTATGAGGACAATGGAAAGTCAGTTCTAAATTGCTGGCTTTAAAGCCAGGATGAAGGTCTGATGCGGCCAGCCAGAGGTAGGTTTACAGACTTGGTCACTCCCAGTCTCCCTCTACTCCATGAAGGGTGGCTCTGGCCCATCCCATGAAGTGCCTGCTGCGATGGGCAACCTGCCCAAGCACTTATGTCTCATATCCAGACCAACCAAGACCCAAGTACTCTACAGGGGTGAAGCCTGGAGCCTCTGTCTGCTGATAACTCCCCTTTACTCTTCCACCCAGAGAGGAGCTCAAGTCACACCCAGGGACAACTCTGGCTGGTAGCCAGATCATCTTTGGCAACCGATGGATGTCAGAAGTCTCAAGTCTCCCCTAGGTATCGCATCGCGTGGTTCATCTCCCCACAGGTAGTGCTCTTCCTACGGGCCGCTTTGGTAAACCGACCTTCATTTTGCCTGCCTGCCTCAGTCAGGAGTAAGAGTAATAGGTCAGTAGACAAGCTTCTTATTTGGGCTCCAGGTCCAACAGTAAGAGTCTAGGCCTTTCAGTTTTTAATTTAGGGCAAGTTCTCTGTGCAAATACCTGTGTCTTCGATGAGGAGCCGTGGAGAATGCTGGTGGTTCTCCAGGTGTGAGCCTTGGCAAAATGGGAGAGTATCTGACAGAAACATTTGTTTCCAGGATAGGCCTGCCACTCCTCAGAGGAAGTGGAAATGGGAAGTCAGCCTTGTTTCCTGGCCCCGGACACTAAGCTGACACCGGCGAGAGCTGGCCCTACCCTGGGTCAGCTCCATTTCCCACCTGAGAAGACAAGGCAGCTACCGTTAGAAGAAACACCGCAGTGACTATGGGCACGTGCAGAGTGGGGAGAAATCTATATTTGGAAACACACACGGGTTGAGTGGGTGGTTCCCTGGCCTTATCAGGTGCCCACAGTACAGCAAGGCACCAGGGCTCGTGGCTGTCCTATCTCCACTCTGCTGGACTTGGCTCTGTCCCCGTTAAGAGGGAGGAGGGCCTTGCCCTCTTACACCGCTGGGCTCAGCATCAGTCTGCTCTGTTGACCCTATAGGCTTCCATGCTACCAGCAGCCATGAGGAGCTGGATACTTTTCCAAGCCAGGGGTTAATGGAGGCAACTATGGGTAACACACGACACAGAGGTACAGCTGGAGGCGGCTCCACACCCGTGCGATCTGTGTGTTAGAAGCTCCATCAGAACTCATTCACCTTCATGTGCTAATCTCATTTCTCTCTGGTGGCAGAATGGCCTTGGCTTAGAGAGTCAAAGCAGTATGTTCTTGGAGATGTTCTGTTTTCCACTGAGGATGAGGAGGGGGTCTTGGGTTGATGTGGATAATGTTCTGCTTTGTCACTGGTTATGACCTTGAGCAAGTTCTTCCTCCTCTCCAGAGCTCCACTTTCCTCATTCTATGAATCCAGCCCCATCATGGGTACCAAGTACACAGCAAACACCCACGACTCAGAAGAGATCCTCCCTAGAGTGCCTTCCCTCCACTATGCCATCACCTAACTTCACTAATTGGTGGTCTGAATGAGAACGACCCCAGGGGCTCATACATGTGAATCCTTAGTCACGACACAGTGGCTCTATTTGAAAGGATTAAAAGGATTAGGAGGTGTGGTCCTGTTGGAGGAAATGTGTCACTGGGGGCAGGCTTAAGTCTCATGTCTCTCTGCCTATAAGATCAGGATGTAGCTTCTAGCTACTGCTCCAGCACGGCTTGCATGTTGCCAGGCTTGTCACCAGCATAGTGGACTAAACCTGTGAGACTGTGGGCAAGACCCAGTTAAATCCTTTCTTTTATAGAAACTGCCTTGGTCATGGTGCCATTTCACAGCAATTGAACACCCACTAAGACAGACTCTGATCCTTTGACACTCTTCTCTCCCAAGGTAAACACTAACATGTCTGGGGGGACTAGGTGGCTTGCTTCTCTTTCCTCTTTTTCTGTCCCCACCCCCCTCCATTTGAGGTGGGACCCTTGCTATCTTGATTAGATTGGTTTCCAGTTTCTAGGCTCAACTTATCCTCCCGCCCAAGTCTTCTAAGTAGCAGGGACTACAGGTGTGCACTGCCACAGCCAGCTCAAGGTCTTGTCATGGAAGCCCAGGCTAGCCTCCTGAATGCTGGGATTACAGGTGTGCACTACTTAGCTAGTGGCTCATATTTGAAGGCTAAAACCTGGTTGAAGTGAAGGCACATGACAGCTGCCCAGGTGCTACAGTTTCCATTTTGTTCTTGAGTTATTCTGGGGACAACCTTGTCACAAGGACACTAGAGAAGACCAGGAAAAGTACACACAGGGAACATCTAATGTCCACCATCAGCTAGTACCCACAATGCTCAAGCCCGGCCAGATTCTCAGATGGCTCTGGCTGACATCCTAGCTGCAACTTCTTCTGAGACTCCAAGCAACGTTCTTGACTTTCAGCCTCATAGAGATTGAGATATAGTAGCAAATGTTCATTGTCTTACTCTATGTATACATAAGCATGTCGGTGGGGACTGCACATGCATGTGAGTGAATCGCTGAGGGTGGAAGAGCCTGGAGTTACAGACTGATGTGATCTGCTTGTTGTAGGTGCTGGGAACCAAAAAGATCTTCTCAAAGAGTGGCAGGTACTCTTAACTACAGAGTCATCTCTCCAGCCCCCTTCAGGGTGCATCGTTTTAAGCATCTACATTTTGGAGTTATTTATTACCTAACATTAGGTACCCACTGCCTTCCAAAAAGGTTTTGAACCCACATGTAGGTAAAAGTATAACAGGATGGAATGCTGGGGTAAGATCTGAAAGATGACTGATGTCATAAATGGTGGGTCAGTGCAGGTGTACTAGGGTATCCCTATAACCCCAAGGGGTGGAGACAGGAACAGCACAAATATACAACTGGATGGTGGATGTGGGTCTGCTGTGCCAGAAGATGAAACAGCTGCAAGCTCCTGGAAGCTGGGACAGCCACGTGACCCGTGGCCTCTGGGTGAGCAGCACTGCACCGTACAGTAGGAAGGCTGATACCTTGAAACCGTCTACCTACTCAGGTCACACGAAACATCTCTGAGAGGGCAAAGACAGCCATGCCAATGGCTCACTTCCATAGGGAACATTTTCTGACAGTTTTCAGGGACTCTAGGCATTACAATGGTGGCTCTGTCATGAAGACATGACTTTTAACATAGGTAGCAGATAGAAAACAGTAAGAATAAACAAGGGTTAGTTGTGATGGATGCCTTCCCACCCTCAGGCTTATTTTGCTTCTTACTGAACACCACAGGCGATGTCCGCCCTGTTTCTGCAAACACATGATATACACCATCTCCATTCATTACTAGATGGTGGTTTCTCTGTACTGTGAAGTTTACCACTTGGCATTGATGTGACTTATGCAGTATCATTTAGTTAGCACAAGTTTTGATTTTCAAAGTCCTCCCCCATCAAACATTCTTTTTGAGACAGTGTGTTGCTCTGCAGCCCTGTCTGGTACCCTACAGGCCATCCTGGCTCCTTACTTGTGGTTATCCTCTGGTTTCAGGTTCCTGACTCAGGTTACAGGTGTGAGTCCCCATGCTGCTTCATCTTTCCTAGTTTCATTTTTTGTTGGTATTGTCCAATGTTCAGAAACAGAGTCAAGGATTAAGCCACACATTCTACCACCAAGAAAGCACCTTTGTGTGTGTGTGTGTGCGTGTGTGTGTGCGTGTGTGTGTGCGCGTGTGTGTGTGTGTGTGTGTGTGTGTGTGTGTAGACAGGATCTCCCTATAGCTCTGGCTGTCCTTGAACTCACTATGTAGACCAGGATGGCCTCAAGCTCACAGATATCTACCTGTGAGTCCTGAGATTAAAGGCATGACAGCACATTGTTAACAACATACTGTTTGGGTGGGCTTTTTCTTGTTTTTTTTTCCCTTTATACATACAAATGTGTGTAATATATTAAATTTCAAGACAAATTTGGCACCAGATGGTAAGAAAGACTTTTTACATTTTTTTCCCCATACACAACCATTAGACTGTGATATACACATAGGTGTTGTGTTTAAAAAGCATAGATAGTGGGGTGGGCATAGTGTACACACCTTTAATCCCAGCACTTTGGAGGCAGAGGCAGGCAGACCTGAGTTTGAGGCCAGAATGGTCTATATAGTGAGTCCCAAGACAGCTAAGGCTGTACAGAGACTGTGTCAAAAACAGAAAAGCAAAGAAACCAAAACCCAACCCTTCCCCCAACAAAACCCAATAAAAGAAAACAAATTTAAAATAAAGGCAGTGGTATATACCTGGCTGCCTGGTAACATAGGGCTGTGATCACAACACTTTGGAAATGGAGGAAGATCTGGAGTTCAAGGTTGTTCTCAACTGTGGATCTTAGGCTACTCTGGGCACTACAACACTCAAACCCAAAACCAAAACAGGAGGAGGAGGAGGAGGAGGAGGAGGAGGAACAGCAGGATGATGAAGATGAAGAGGCAGCCAGCTGCACCAGCATCAACCCAGGACTGATGTGGACCTGCCTTTCTGTCCCTTCTCCAGACTGCTGTCAGTCTGCATTAGC
>NC_034590.1:164386025-164413436 GCF_900095145.1 Mus pahari | reverse complement strand
AGGAGGAGGAGGAGGAGGAGGAGGAGGAGCAAGCAGAACAGCAGGATGATGAAGAGGCAGCCAGCTGCACCAGCATCAACCCAGGACTGATGTGGACCTGCCTTTCTGTCCCTTCTCCAGACTGCTGTCAGTCTGCATTAGCTGGTCACCAGAGCATCTCCAGGACGGAAACCAAACAGAGGCATGTGAGCCTGTTCATAAGGCTTCTTTTAAAGAAATGTTATTTTAATTATAGTTGTGAAAATGTCTGGCTTATGTACATGCTGTTAACGTATAAGCAAGGTGAACCGTGCTTACATGATGTGAGTGATGAAAAGACAGCCTAGTTTTGGCTAAGCCTAGTTGAGGCTGTTTGTCTGGAGCTGAAGTCAATGGGCTGACTGAGGACAGGCTAGTAACTATGGTCCTCAATTACTGCTCAAGTTTAGCAGTCTTACTTTAAATTCTTATTTTTTGGGTGGCTACTTTACTATAACAACTTCATTATAAAGAACTTACAAATAAAAACCACCACACAGTGAAATTAATCAGACCCAAAGTTTATACACAGCAATGAACTTCTATCTTGTTAGATTTTACTTATGTCTTTGCTTTTGAGCCAAGATTTCACTTGCCCAGGATGGACTTGAACTTGAGATTCTCTTGATTCAGTATCAGAGTGCGACCCAATGGTAGAAACTGGAGCATGCTCAGCAGGGAACGTCACTTTGGTGAATGCAAACATCTTCCTCCAGTGGGGCCAGGTGGAGAAGGTACCAGGAAGGCTGGGGCAGATGCAAGCCTGTTGTGACAGGGGTCCTCCTTGCCAGTGGTGGCTCAGCCAGTATCTGTGCACCTGCAGGTGCAGATCTGCTTTTGCAGCAGGCTGGGGGAGGGAATGAGAGGTTCTTGCTTGGGTGAGTGTGGCAACACAAGTCAGAGGCCTCTGACTCAGTGGCCAAAGCTGTGAGCACAGGCAAGTTACAAAGGCCAAGCCAGAAGAACCAAGGCTCCCTCGCGGGCACAAGTGGAGGCCCTGAGCACACTCTGGTCGTCTGGGCCCAGCAGTGCACCTCGGGAGCACTGCTGGGTTCTCGATGGGACATGACCTCCGGACACTCAGAACAGAAGAGCATCTATCTCCACAGCTCTGGGTAGCACTTGCCCTTTGACCAGTCTTTCCTCTCGCTCTAGGCAGGTTCTGGCATTAACGCCTCCTGCAGTCCAGCACCCCCTTACCACACAGGCCGCTTCCTGTCAAAACCCAACCAGGCCTTTTTCACCTCTCAAGTACTCGGCTGCCTACCTGTTCATCTGGCTGTGGTTTCCAGGGCTAGCTCCTGCACATGGAGAAACCAAGGCATCTAGCTTCTCTTTACAGCACTCACACAAAGTCAAGTTAGCAGCCAGCCAGGCCAGACTTTGCCTGGGCCCTGAACAGTGCCTGGCCTCTGGTTTCTCAGCGGTACAGGATTCTCATGGGCCATTTCGCTTAAGTCTGAGTTCCTGTCTTAACTTCTAGGTGCACCCGGGCCCCTTAGTCTGAGGTCCTGCCTTGATTCTGATATCAGCCTAAAGAAAAGCAAGGAAGTGCTGTTCTTGAAGCTGCCCTTGGCCCCTCCTGCTGCAGCCCTGTGCTCTTGCAAAGATGGCAACAGGACTGGAACATCCCCAGCACAGAGCACTTTCCCAGAGGCTACCGTGGTCGCCCTCTTGAGGCTCCAGATCTCACTTGCTGGCCTGAGCCTGTGAGAGGCTTTCATCTCAAGCAAGCCTCAGACCTGACCTGCTCAGTGAGTGGGAACAATTCCAGAATTGCCCCACCCAGTCTGCCCAGCGCTGCAGTTAGTTGAGCCATGCTTACTCTTTAGCAAGTATATGTGCATATACTCTCTTGCTCAATAGTAACCTAAAGGTCAGACGCAGCCAAAATACTTTTATGTACACAATCCTAAGACTCAATCCTAAGCTATTTAAGAAACATTTTAAACAAAGCCCCTATCATACTTTATATGTGTGTGTGCATGCACATGTGTGTGCCTGCATACACAATATGCATTTTTTAATTAAAAAATGATGGGCCACAGTCTCACATGTATACATTTTAAACTAAGTAGAGAACCCTACACAGCAGTCAGAAGCATAGGAGCCTGACCCCGCCCTTTCCTCTCGGGATCAGTAAGTTATATTTGGGATACATTCTTGGGTTTCTTTTCCTCAAATGAGCTTTCTTTCAATTGAAACAATTGAAGCCAACATTTTCAATAGCAAGCAGATAGGAAAGAATGTCTGACCTTGTTAGTCCAGTAAATGACTTTGGAAGTTTTGCCTGTGCTTGCAACAAGTTGGCTGTATCTACACGTTCTGCCATAAAGCTGGGGCCATTGACTCTGGAGTCAATGTCTGCCACGCCAGTCACCACTGCACTCCACCCCTTAGCATTACCCAACAGGAACAGGCCAGTGACAGCACAGTACTTCCCTGACCGGGGCTTGGTGGGGCCTTGGCTGTGACAGCTCACGGAGAGTGACAGCTCACGGAGGATTGTTTGGATCCTGTCTGTGAAGAAAGGGTCCTTCCTAAGGGTGGCGGCCTGGCCAGCAGTCACTGGAGAGGCCCTAGCACTACCTGGGCTCATGGGCTGGGCTGCTAACCTTTTTTGTTTTTTAATTGACAATAAATTTTGTCACACAATATATTTAGATTATGGTTTTTTTCTCTTCCAATTTCTTCAAGACCCTCCTGACCTGCTTACCAACCCAACTTTGTTCTTTCTCTCTCTTAAAAACCAAAACCAAAACAAGCAAAAAACAACACACACACACACACACACACACACACACACACACACACACACACACATCCCAAAATAGCAAGCAAGAGAGACCAATAAGACAAAAATGTCCAAAGCCAACAGGACTGATGCACAGAGGGACCGACAGACTGAGGCAGTGTGTGCAGCCTGCACAGGTTAAAGCCAGATGGGGTCCCAGCATCAACAAGGGGAAGTGGCATGGGCTCCCACCCCTAACCTCAGTTTCCTACAGTGTAGGAACTTCTCTGCAGTGTTGGGGATTGAACCAAGGGCAGTGCACATTTTAGGTACAGGCCCTATCACTGAGCTACATATCCAGTGTGCTCCCCTCTCAAGTAGGGGGTCTCACTATATAACTCAGACCGGCCTTAATTTTCAGGTCCTTTTTGTTTCAGTCTTCTGAGTGCTGAAATGAAATTACAGATGGGCACACCAAGCAGGGCTTACTGGCTTTCTGAGGAGCAGAGTCTAGTAATGAAACAAAGCAGTGTCCATACGTCCTGTCACTTGATAATGCTTGTCATACAATCTGTTGACCTTTAGTTGCCATTTCAAAATCATATTAAAAAATCTTAGAATTTCTCAGAAACTCAACCCTCTTCAGTGCACACCCCAATTCAATGAGCAAACCTATACTACTTCCTTTGAGGCAAGACACGCAGCAGACTTGCCTAATGGCAGGCTTCACAGGAGACTGAAAATAAGGGATTTCCAGGCCCTCAGAATCAAGCTCAAGGTTGGCTGTAGAGAAGGGCAAAACCCTAAAGTGTGTAACAGTAAAACGTAGAAGCAAAAACTGGCTTATTTCAATAACCTTCAGCATAGGTTCTGTGTCCAACCTCCCCAACAGAAACTCTACAAGTCTCAAAAACAACTGCAGACTAGATCTCTCTGTCTGTCTGACTGTCTGTCTGTCTGTCTCTTCCTGCTAGGCACTAGGAATATCAAAATGTGCATTTGTAACTTAAATCGGAAGTGACTGTAAGTTCCCCGTGGGAAGACAACAGCGCCATGGTTAACTGGAGAGAATACTGAATATTTAAACAATTCAAGGAGAATCTAATGCTTAAAAACATGTTCAAGTTTCCTTTTTTTTTTTTTTTTAACTAGATTTTAACATTTTATTTTAATGTATATGAATGCTTTGCCTGAATGTATGTCTGTGTACCACATTGCCTGGAGCCTTGGAGGTCCTAAGAGGGCACTGGTCTCCTAGAGCTGTAGCAGAAGCCATGGAACCCAGGCCTCTGGTGCTCCAAAGCACAGAGCCACCTCTTCAGCCCCTAGTAAGCTTAAATGTTGAGAAAATAGTGAGTGATAAATAACACTCCAGCTTGGTTTTGCAATTCATGTTCTTTACCCACCCATTCCTATTTCCAACGTTTGCAGAAACATTAGCATTTATCTAATCCCGAGTTGTGTGCCTTGGGTGCCAAGGGAGCCCATATTATGGTAGGAAAGCAAGAGGCACAAATGTGGAAGACCTCTGCTTGATTGTGGTGTGTTAGGTAAGTACAATCTCTTTGAAGAACTGAGAACTGGCTCTAAGGACCACAGACGTAATCGGGTATCTATAAACTTTCCTCAACTTCAGACTGTACCTACTGATGCACACTCATCCCGTTCCAAGTTAAGAATTAAAATAATAATTAAAGGCAGTTCCCTCCACTAACTCTGGACTCAGGACCGCCTCCTTATAGGCGTTTCCTGCAACGAACTCCTTCGACAACCAAGTTTACCACTTCTTCTACTGACAACACCTCCAATGTAACCTTTCCCCACTCCAGCATGTCATTAGCTATTCTCCCTAGGAAAGGCCACCTCAATATTCACTTTAAAAAGTATCTCCCTTCACTGTGAAATCTACATTTATGTCTAGACCAAGCCAAGTCTGCCGGTTTTAAGACTGCCTTTGAATGTCTCCTCTGATTCCCCACAGAAGGACACGGGTGTTCCTGGGCCTCTGCAGCAGGCAGATACAGGCATCTGGCTCTGTTGGCTCTGCTGGCGTGAAGATCCAAGAGCTGACACTTCAGGCAGACACCACCAGGGCACATCTCTACTTCCACAGGTTCTTCATTCTGATGTGACTTGGAGGAAGAAATTTTCTTTCATATTAAAAGCCAGTGTTTTATCTAAATAAATTTAGCTATTAGTTCAATGTGGCTAGACTTGGCTCTTTTCTAAAAACAAAACAGAACAAAACATCTAACTCGAGCCACATGGAAGGAAGCACAAAGCACGGCAAATTCTGGGGTTCTGAATCCATGGTCAAACCCCAGGACTTCTGGTGCTTCTACACACCTGAGTTTTATCATCTACAAAATGGTGGTGCTATCTTCTACTTTATCGGGGTACAAAGATTATGCACACCATAATCTTTGGTGTAAAGAGACATAAAAGGGACAGGCATTATCAAGCACTTCCTTGGTGAAAAGAAGGAAGATTACGTTGTCACAAGCACGAGCCTGCGGGCGTCTTGTTCTTGCTACCGTCTCGGTAACTCTCCTGGGGCATCACAACTGCTGTGGGTAATACTGTCCTGGTGAACTAGGAACTGCTAAAACAACACAGCCGAGGAACATGCTCGTGAGAATAAGCAACAGAAGAAACATCATCCAAGTTCCTCAAAACAAACGTGGTCTCTACAGCCTAAGGAAAAAGTACAACTGGACACTGGATTGTTAGGTTAGTCACTCCCCCTAGTGGCCACAAAGAAAACTGCTTTTTAAAATGTCAGTCTGGCCAAGATCATTTGCATATAAGCTTGGTATCCGAGTTTAAAAAATAGTTAAGCTAAGCTACACACAGATGAGAACATGGGTAATGGTCTGGGCTGCTTTCTGAAAGCAGGTTTTTGGTCTGAAATACTGTTTTTCACCACTGAGCTATTTACAAGCTGAGGAAACAAGTCATTATGCCCAAGACTATCAATCTCATCTTCTCTGAAGTCCTTCTTGTAATAGGTAATCATAGTAAAAGCTTTGATTAACTACACTCTCCAGTTATTACTATGTCTTCCTCTTGCACTCCTTTTCTAGTAGAAAAAAATCAAAATAAGTTATTCACGCGAGGGATCAGGTTGAAAACCTCTGAAGGCGCAGTTCTCTCTCAGAGCTGGGGCCTCACAGAGCTGGGTCTTGAGCTCGCTCCTAAGCCTCCATGCCTCCACCTCAGTGGAGGTGGAGGCTGAGACGGCAGGTGCCTCTAGGGTGGGTTGTTTTAAGTAGGAAAAACCAGGACACAAATGATATTCCTGTCATGATGGCGCCATATAGGAAATATAAAGGTCAGGAACTAGAGAGGAATGAAAAAAAAAAATCAAACCTTAATGGAGAAGTATGAGCTTTCTCTTCTGCTCTTTTCCCTACACTGTTGTCCGTGGGATTTAGTGTTTGAGCTTAGTATACAGCTTATATCTTCCATCCCATTAGCATCCTTAGGCCACCATACCTAACCAAGACAAAAGAGTTACACACACACACACACACACACACACACACACACACACACACACACGCGCGCAAATACATGTAATTCAAGATGCATATAGGAATATAAAAATATTTTAAGACACAGTTTACTATTGTAGTCTTGGCTGTTCTGGAACTCACAGAGTTCCATCTGACTCTGCTCCCAGGGTACTGGGATTAAAGACATGTGCCACTAAGCCTATATATATATATGAACTTTTAACTAAATTGAAAACAAGCTTATCAAGACCCTTTAACTCAGAGGACAATTTTATCACTTCACTGTTTCACATTAAAGTTTGGCAGGTCACAAAGTCTAACCTAGGAAACCACTCCTGAATGGAAACCTCATTATACCAAATGCATATATTTAAAATACCGTTTATTGTGATTTAACATTAATTAGCATAACATCTAAGAGCAATATCAGATAACTTTTATACATTTTCCACAGGACACTGAGTTCACTGGCTCATTCATTATGTCAAACCAAGTAAAGAGAAGCATTAGCGAAAAGGTGCAATAGTTTACTGTTGTGTTTAAAAAATATTGATGCACATTGCATTCATTTAGATATATATTCTTTAAAAGTTATGGAAAAGGATAGTTCACAGGTTACTGTGTCTCCACATGTTGTAATACACAAAGATGATGTACAACATAAAACAACCCTCAGATGCACACTTCAGCAACTCAAAGTTTCCACTACGAGATTAACAGGGCTCCAGTAGTTAGTGAGATCTAAGAGGACCAGCATCAATCACACAGTCAGACAGAACCAGCCCAGAGAGCACTGCGGCCAACGTCACGTCTGCATGCCAAGTCCCCCACAGGGCACTTTACTTCCACTCATGGAGGATTGGGATCATCCATTTACATTGATCTGCGACATTACTTGGGAAAATGGAGAAAACTATATTAAATCTAGGTTTAAATTTGTATTTACAGTAGAAAGGAAGTTAAAAGAAAATTTAAGTTTATAAAAATCAAGATTATTTGCAAAAATCAAGACGTGGTAGTTTTCTTGCTGGTGGGATTAGACCTGCTGATTTATTCTAGTGTCATCTTCTAAAAGGATGTACACTTTAACTATTTTTAAAATTCAAATGTCAACTAAGACATTGATTTTGGCAGGAAACAGGATTTTAGAAATTTGGGCCTTATTTTCAGTAAGTCGATCTCCATGTTCTTTCTACTGTAGACACAGGACTCAGTCCTGTCCCTTACTCTCCCCTTCCCCTCAACCTCTTCATCCATCAGCAATACTAAGAGAAAAATACATTATATGGTTCAAATCCGACTCCAGGCCTTGATATGCCCTTCGGGTGCCACACCTCTGGGCTCCTGGATGGCACGCAGGCAGGCTTTACCCCTAACTGATTGGCTAACATGCACATGACACCTGATACTGAAGGTATACAAACGTTTTAACATACAAAAATTGTTTTTTTTTGTAAGAGTTAAACTAAATAACTCATATTATGTGTACAAAATCCCCTTTATGAAAAATAAGGGGTTTTCTAAACTAATAAAAAAGGAAGTTCTTCAAAAATTATAGTTTATTAAAATGACTTTTTGGCAAACAGTTACTTCAGGTAGGGGAATTTCATACTATGAGTAAAAACCCAAACAAATCTTTTCTTAAAACATTTAAAAAAATTATGTGCCAATGTATACTAATGCTCTAGAGTCTTGTAGAAGCTTTTAAAAGAATCCATTAATGCCCATGGAAACAGTGGGTACCCAAAGATACAGTCAATAACCATGATAAACTCAGTCTGGCTAGCCAGTGACGCGGCTGGTGACAGTAAACATTCTCTCTGTTCACTGGCAACTCCTTTCCAACAGATGTACTGCAGAGGCCTGAAGCACCAGGCGGCATCTGCTAACGAGCAACAGTAACAGCGCTCTGCGGGGCAGAGTAAGCCAATCCAGCCACTGCTGAAAAGCTCAGCCGTTTCTGGACATATAAAAAGAGATGAATTTGAAAGTTTTTAATAATATTTTTCTTTTAGTAAAACCTCTTTCCAGTTTTTTAAAGTCCAGTTTGCTACACACTCCCAATCTGACCTACCACCATATAGTAACGATTAACTAAAATATGGTATTTAACTGTGCAATGCCACAGTGTAATATACAAATTACAAAAGGACTGCTTAGGCCTCAACTTTCTCCTTTTTTTTGTTCTTTTTGAGAAAAGAAGGTGTGCGGAATTTCTTCTTTTTCTTGGAGGGCGACTTTGAAGGTGAGCCATCAGGCGACAGGACCTCTTCAGTTCTGTCTGGGGACTTAATGGTGATCTCGATGCTCTCTACGGTCGTGCTTGTGGTCAGCCTACTGACTCTCTGAGCAAGCTCATCTTCCACATCGTGCATCTCGTCCTTGCCGTTCACGATCATTACTGGCACGTCCATGGAGGGGAAGCTCTTGGAAAACAGCTCGTGGTTTTCTACAAAAGGAGAGGTTGGGGGCTGGGGGTTAGACTACTTACTCAGTCAACATTTCTGTTTCATTTGCAAAACTGAGAAGTTTTAGCAATGTCTTGAGCCATGCATTGCTTTAATTTTAATGAGGATGGATTATTATTTTAATAACATGTGTATCTATTAGCATGAAGCTAATTTTCTTAAATGATACAAAGGGGAAGAGAAGACAAGTGTTAAACAGAGTAAAAAATTGTAGATTGGTGACCTGCCTTTCCATTGTAAATCAAATCATTATAAGCGAAGATGACGACAGATATATTTCTCTTTAATTTGAGGGTCATTTGACATTTAAAACTGTACAGAACTTCATGCTTATTAGAAGGTGCATGATAGGGCAAGTCATTTTTAATTCCACAAATTCATAAAAACTATGAGTTGGCCCAAGCCAGGCCACAGCGAGTGAATGTAAACTACAGTGAGTAAAAGCTGCACCTACCCCTATGTATGGGACACTGACAGAGGGACCGTGAGCAAGTGTCCGATCCGTCCATGGGACAAATGACAGGACTTACGAGGGGACGGCTGTGGGGAGTTACATTGAATACCTTCTAATCTCTCAGGGACACTTTGCGGTGACTGAGTTTGAGACTGAATTTGTGAAACAGATGCAGCGTCATCTGAGAATGATTCCTGCTCAGCGTCTGTTGAATAAGATGTTCAGTTAAAAGCCATGCAAACAAAACAAGGAAGCTTACGGTTTCAGAGAGGTTAGTGCGCACATCCAATGCCCGCTCGCAAGCTTGTCAGCTGAGAACTGAGCATGCTAACTGCCATCCCACATGTCAGTCACTAGGATTCTGAGGAGGTTGATGTGTTAAACTTCTGGCCATGAACAGTAACTTGCATACTGAGTTAAAAGAAGCACAGATATTGGCAGCCCAGATAGAGACTGAATGCATTTAGCTTTTGCTAGTATAGGAAACCAAAATACAGTCAGATGAAAAGTCTGACTGACAAAGTCTCAGCAGGCTTGCTGGAGGAACAAGGCAGAGGCTCCACTGAGTCCTAGCAGTTTCCGGTTAGTGATTATGGTTAGAGCAGTATTAGCGAGCTTATGCAGGGATGTAAGAGGAACGATTTACAAAGTGTATGTGAAAGGTGACATCCAGAGTATGGTATTTGTTACCTGGCATTGTCAGGCTTTCAAAAATAAGAGATTGAAGAGATTGAAAAAGGACATTTTATAAAGTATAAAGGATGTTTTCTTCCATCTTATGTTAGAACAAACAAGGTAAATATGCCACTTAGAACTATTTTCTGTGAGTACCTTATGGAGTAGGGTGATTTGATTTTTGTGCTAAAGACACAAATACACTAATAAAAGTGGTATCTTGGATGGCCCAGATGTCGTTAGCCTTTAGCTATCAGGTAATACCATGGTATCTAACACAGACAACGATTCTTTCATTACTGATTGTTTTCCTTGGGTAGCAATGCTGGCTGTAGCTAAATGCAGATGCGAGACTTCCAATCGTCCTTGAATCCTTCTTGCCCAGTTTTATACACAATTCACTGTGTTTCAGGTGGCTTAATACCTCAGCCCCCATGCCCCAGCCCCCACGCCCCAGCCCCTACACCATGCTAAGGTCAGTCCTTAATTCTGGAGCAAAGTAGAGCTAGGACTTCTTCCTAACAATCTATTATTATTATTATTATTATTGACAAGATCTCCCACTTAGCCTTGGCTACTCTTCAAAACATCCTCCTGGCCCAGCCTCGGGTGCTGGGTCATAGGCATGCGCCTCTACAGTTGGTTCTTCATCATCCGTTCTTAATTATCCTACTTAAAAACTTACAAAGACTTGCAAAGTCAGAAAAACTCCACTGCATTAGAACACCCATGTGTCCAGGAAAGTCACTTCAAATTCCCAGCAGTTTATATTAATGTTGATTTAAAATGTTTTGAAATGACTATATTGGCAACTTGAGACACCAGAACAAAGATTTCACAAAGCATTAATTAAAACGCTTTCTTCCATGTACTGGAGAATCCATGACTAAAAATCCACATACTACGCATGTTCAAAGCAAGACCCGTATTTCTTGTGTCTGGAAATTCTTTATTCCTATGGCCTTGGTGTTATACACCGTATGCTAACACAGCCCATGTTCTGATTACATTCCGAGAACGGGTCCCTCTGTCTGAACTGCAGAGTGGCTCTCTATGGAAAGGTCTAGAGCAGAGGAGCTAGGAGAGCACAGAAGCCCTGCTTTCAGTCCTGCAGCTTGAGTGCTCTCTGTAGTCAGTACGCTGAGCCCAGACCCAGCCTCAGCATGAACTAACCGTCCAGGCCTTGCTGCTTTCTCTCGATTGTCTTCGTATACTCTTCAAGTTCTCCTTCCAGGAGATGGCTGAATGGGTTAGGAGGAGCTGGTGGGCCCTGATCGTCATCGTCAAACTGCATGGTCTTATAGAAGAAAACCCAACACGTTAGATTCCTTACCAAGGACTTTACAGATCTTTACTTACTTGTTGCCTACACACACACACACACACACACACACACAGGCACATGCATACACACAAAGTATATACTCATATAAATGTTTGTGATTACCCACTTCATAGCAACTCTAAGAAATGACAATACAACATGCTTTTTAACTTACAGATTATCAACCCTATGACCCAAGTATACAGCGCCTGGGTATATCTTGAAGCAGTCCAAGTCAATATATAACCGAGTTCCATGGAGAAAGATGAGTGGCGAAAAAATGTACAAATACACAAGTGAGCATTACTCAGCCACAAAGAAGAGCAAAATGAGACTATGGTGGGAAAACGGTCCAGCTGGAGTTCACCGGTCAGTAAAAATGACAGCTCAGCAAGGATACCTGTCATGACGTCTAGTGTGTGAGAGGATCACGGGAACAGGAAGGGTCGGGGGTGTAAATATGACCACATGTGTGGAAAAGTTCCAGAGCAGCATTGGGATTGTACTCATGATATGAAATTTCCCCACCTGAAATAAGTTTTGCCAAAAAGTTAATCAGCTATAATTTTTGAAAAGTACTATGGGTTTCAAAATCTCTTATTTTGAAGTACTTACTCCAAGGCCTGAGGTGGCTTGTGAAACAAGGAGGTCTGGTCTAGTTGCTAAGGGTTACTTGGGGTCCTTTGCACTTCCAAGTGAATTTTTTCATTTTTTTTTTTTTCATTTTGTTTAAATTTTTTTTTTTAAGATTTATTTTATGTATGTGAGTACACTGTCACTGTCCTCAGTTACACCAGAAGAGGGCATCAGATCCCATTACAGATGGTTGTGAGCCATCATGTGGTTGCTGGGATTTGAACTCAGGACCATTAGAAGGGCAGTCAGTGCTCCTAATAACTGAGCCATCTCTCCAGCCCACTTCCCAGTATGTTTTTTAAAGCAGTATCAGACAGAACTCCAAGTCCTAATTAAGGTCTTTGATACATTTTGCATTGACTTCTGTGCAGGGTGAGAAGTAGGAACCTAGTTTTATCCCTCTACAAGTGGCTAAGTAGTTCCCCAGCCTTTTCTTGATAGATGTCTTTGGTACTTTGTCATAAGTCCCATGGACACTGGTGTGTGGCGGCTTATTCTGGGCTCTCTATTGTACTGATTTACAGGGAGGACTTTGGCCAGCTTTTGTTACTATGGCTCTGGAGTGTAATTTGGAGTGAGGTATTGTAATACTTTTAACCCTCCCTCCCTCCCTTCCTCCCCCTTGCCCCCCTCCGACGAGTGTGTGTGTGTATGTATGTGTGTGACTATACTGAATCTGTAGTTTGCTTTCAGTAATATAGCTACTTTCTTAATAAGGATGATACAATTTCTTCTTCTCCTATATCCTTTACTTCTTCTTTTGCTCACTGTTCAAGAATGTCTTATTCCTGTCTTTAGTCTTTGCCCACAATGTTTAGTCTTTAGTACAATGTTAGTTGCAGGTCTACTATGCACTGTCTTTACTATGTTGAGGTAAGCAATGCCTATTCCTAAGTTTTTCAGGAGTTTTGCTGGCTGGCTGGCTTTCGAGAGGGTTTTCAGGGCCGACCTGCTGCTGTGTGGGGAGACTGCCTCTGCTCTGGCCCTGACTCAGTGAGCTGTGGAGCTACTTCTTTTGATAAGCCGTGCATGTAGAAATTGATTAATTTATTCCAGATTCTCTCTCTCTCTCTCTCTCTCTCTCTCTCTCTCTCTCTCTCTTTCTTTTTTCTTTTCGGAGACAGGGTTTCTCTGTGTAGCCCTGGCTATCCTGGAACTCACTCTGTAGACCAGGCTGGCCTTGAGCTCAGAAATCCGCCTGCCTCTGCCTCCCGAGTGCTGGGATTCAAGGCGTGCGCCACCACTGCCCGGCTAGATTTTCTGACTTATTAGAATATACATTTTCAGAGTACTCCCTAGTGATTTTCTGAGTTTCAGTGCCATACCTTTCAGCTCTAACTGTATGTATTACTTAGGTCTCCTTTCCTGTCTGTTTAGAATGGCCTACATGTTGTCAGTCTCTATGGATCTATCTGTCTTTACATACATATAGTCTCCACTCTGACCTTTATTCTCTTCTCTTACTAAAGCTGGAGTTGGCTTATTATTCTCAGGTAAATCACTAAGGTTATTTATTTGCAGTCTCTTTTGTGTGTGGGTCTGAGGATCAAACAAAAGGTCTGGGGAGAACTATGATAACGCACCCCTAAACACTATGCAAAGGCAAAAGAAAAGCAACTGCCAACTCAAGCCTGGGAGTTTGTGTAAGAAAGGAAAGAGATGTAATCACTGGAGACCCACCTGGCTTACCAGTAAACACATAACAGCATAAACCCTGGAAGCTGATTTAGTAACAGCAAACAAAAACCAACTATGACCCACCTCCCAGGAGGCAGTGGGGGGGGGACTGGAAGCACTCTGTGAACAGGCTGAACTCAATGTTCACCCATAAAAGGGTCACTGCTCTTCTTATTTTAAAGATAAACTTTACTCATATTTAACAATCTCTTGGCTTCTTACAACAGAAATGGCAGTGCCTTTCCTCTTTAAGTGAGAAACAAATAATACTTGAGAGCTGACCAATGAAGCAAGGTTTAAAACTGATAAACCGAGAGAAGGCAGGTGCATCTCTTTAGGTGGGTGGCATGCTCTGCTGTCTGGGCTGTCCCCTCTAAAACTGGGAATGAAATGTAGCATCTAAGTTATGGGTTCTTTTCATTTTTTACAAAACACATACTTACAGAAACTTTAGTAAGAAAAAAAGAAGAAAATTAAAAAGTAAAGTATTTTTGGAGGGTGGAGCCTGAGACACAGCGCTTCAGACTTACCGAAGGCGGCTTGTCCACAACGATCCCTGCCAGCAGCTGAGACTGTGGGCCTGCTGTTTTCAGATCATAGCGATTCTGTTCCCGGATCTGAACGGAAAGAACAAGTTCTTGGAGTGAGCATGAGGATGGCCTCTGCGCTCTCTTTTCGTAAAAGCTGTTGTCTTACATTCTCGAGTAAGAGTCTCTTTAATTTTCATCTCCATGAAGCCCTTTCCACCATCTGAATGCTAGCTGGCACTAATCTCCACCCCTTGGCGTTCAGTGTCCTACTGTCTTCCCTGTGAGAGAACCATACTTCTCAGGACACAGGGACTTTAAAGCACAAAGCTGAGGGTAAGCTAACATGAACGCACTTAACTCTTAGGTATTCAAACTTCTAAGCTTGTGCCCAGAAGCCACCCCTGGTGATTTAACCACTCAACTGGGTAAAAACTGTAGTGAGAATTTCTTAAAGCACCCAGTTACGTTATGTAATGTGATTTTGTTTTCACACCAGGTGTGGGATATGGAACCCCTGACTGTGACTGTCTTGTGATTTTTGCCAGCTGCACATAGTTTAGAGTTCTGGGGACTCTTGAGAGGGTATAAATGCGAGAGCCCGAGATGGCCTGAGGTGGCTGCTGCAGCACCGTCCACCCTCCCCTGCTGCTGGTCTCTGCTGTTGAGTTTGCTATTGATGGATTGCTGGTCGGAGATATCCTGATGATGGAGACTGGACTTGCCCCAAGGACCTCGATGCCCCTAATCGGCAGGAAGTAGTCTAAAGAGGTCTATGTCCCCTCTCCCCTCTATCCTCCTTTCTCTCCTACCTAGTATTGGGGGTTTGGAAGGGATTGGGGTGAATAAGGGTTGGAAGGGTGGTAGCTAACAGAACCCAATAAAGTAGCCCAAAAAGTCCCCTTCAAGAAGTATCTCCTATGACCACAGAGCTGTGGCTTACCTTATTTCTCTTTTCTAGCACCTCAGTCGGGTTTGTGTTTAAAGGAACAAACTGATTGGGATCTTCAATTTTGATAGGTGTTCCACTACTAACTTTAGAGGAGTCTTCTGCTTTCATCCACTAAAGAATAAAGGATAAAATCATTTCTAGACTGAAGCTTTGCATTAAAGAAATATTAGACATTGAGTAGCTATGCTGAGTCTCATGGAGGCATATTACTGCCAGCTGTAGTTTACTAAGCCATTTCTTGGTGGTTAACACATAGCTCATGTCAGTTAGAGCAGCTTCACAAAAACATTCACTTAAGATGAAGCAAAGGCCATCATAGTGCACATGAGTAATTAATTACACTTCTTATTAAAGCTCTCTCCTCCTGACAGATGAAAGCAGGATGTGGAAACTGCTTTAGACAGACATACACATGGCTGTGCATTGACTGGCATTTGGAGTTCTGTCTCTTGCACTGAATCTCACAGGGTAACAACAGCCAACAAGTTGTAACACTCGAGAAATGTCTTTAAGGTGCACATCTTTTAGTTTTGGTTGACATTAGGACAAGGCTCGAAGCATGCGGTCTAATGGAACTACAGGGTTTGGAGGACCTCTCACTCCACACTCTCACCCTTGGAGGAGGCTCATTTAAGACCAATGGTGGCTGACTGGCAAGCTCTGATTATTGAATAAATTCTAGGAAACATCCATTTAATTATGTATCTTTTCCTGAAGAAACCTTATACACAGGTAAAATAAATGTCTAAACATTGAATTTATTTATTTATAGTGTGAACTCATTTTAAGTAGCTTAGGAATGCTTGGTGGTGCTGGGCATTAGAGAACCAGTCTTTTATACAAGCACTCAGAAGGCAACGATGGGTAGGTTTCTGCAAGTTCCAGGAGAGCCAGGGCTACACTGTGAGACCTTCTCACTTCTCCCAACCCTAAGTGAGTTTGGTGTACTTCAAAACCAAACCAAATCTGAACTAAAAAATTTAAAACAGATAAAGTAACCCAATCTCTAGCTTCAGGGTCATCTAAAAATAACTACATATCCTATACTAACTTATGCAGCTAAGGCACAATTTGGTGTTGGAAGCGTTCACATTTGAATGTACTGAGCTACATCAGCCACACAGCAGTGTAATGCACTGGTTACCAAGAAGGTTCAAGATAGTGTTGCCACTCAAACTATGATTTTACCCTAAAAACCAGTCAGCCTCTTTTGATTTTCTATCTAAAAAGGGAGAAAAAAAAAAGTATCCACTTTATTAGAAGAAAGTGAGATTATCTATGAACGGGGTCTAGAAGACAGCCTTAAAGTGAATACCTGATAAACAACAGCGGCACAGTGTTTGCAGTGTCTCCTACTTTTCTAATAGCTCAGGCATGGGACATTCAACTCGAGAGTAATTAGGTAGAACATTTTGAGAAGGCAATGCTGTGCAGAACGGAGGCGTACCGTGATTTTGGTCCTGGGACTAGTTTCCCCGTTCCGAGACTCCTCCGGCACATTCACTTTCATGTAAGTATTCGGTGAATTCAGCCATCTTGTTTTTTCGCGCTGCTGTCTCTGTGCCATGAACTTGAGGGGAGAGAGTGGAGCACTATCATCTTCAAAGGAGAATGCAGTCACGGTTGCTGGGATCTCCACATCACTCTTGTGCCTAGGCTTCTCTCGAACTAGAGGATGCCTGTATGCATAGCCTGTTCTGTAACCCTGTGGGAGTCAAAGGCCACATTGAAGCAAGCAAGCAAGCCTGCACCAGCAAAGCACGCGGTGCTATGTCACTAAGCAAATGATCCAAAAAGAGTCCCCTGATGAAAAACAAAAGGGAAAATAAACTGCACATAGCCTCCATGTAACACTGGAGTTGAAATTAAGCCAATTTCAAGATATGATTGAAAGTGGCTGCAGCTGGCACTCCAACTTCTACCCAACTGCCCTGACTTCTACACAGGAGACTGGTGTTGAGAAAACCGAACTGGAGTCTTTCTTCCTAGGTCTAAAGAGAACCTGTCTCCTAACCCTCCACACTGAGGATGGTAATCAATCTCAGATGACATCTTCCAATGCCATGTGTCTAAGTGGTCAATATCCTATATCTAAGAAGCTAAATAAAAAGTACAAGCAAAAACTATCTTTTAAGGAAACACAAGCAAAGGACCACACTCAAATGCACAGATCCCTGAAAAATGCAAATGAAACCACATCTGTCAGGGTGTCTAGTGTCAGGCAGACCAGAGATGAGTCTAAGGGAAAAGGGGAGGAGATGAATGCTCCTGTGCACTGTTCTGGTGGGATTATAAATTAATACACCCATAATCAAAAGCAGTATGGAGGTTCCTCATCCTACTGAAATAATTAAATATAACTACTACATAATCTAGTAATCTCACTACTTACTAGATATTGATCTGAGGGAAGTAAAATCAGTAGGCTGAGAGATACTCATACCTCCATCTTTATTGCAGAATTAGTCACAATAAGATAGGGTATCAGCCTATGTGTTTATCAATAAAGGAATGGATAAAGGCAATGTGGTTAGCTTTGGAAAAAGATATATTTTTCTGTTGTGCAGATTTAAAAACTTTTGAGCTTTGTGCATTATGTCTCAATAAAACTATAGAAGAAAACGTAAAGAAAACATGGCATATCCACAATAGAATACTATACAGCTTCCAAAAGAAGGAAAGGCATTAGTGGCAATCCAGATGAACTTGTAGGACATTATGGTCACTGAAGCAAGTCAGGCATCAAACACCAAACACCATATGGACATACATACATGTGTAATCTAAAACAGTTGAATTCACAGATATGATTAAAGTGGTGGTTACCAGAGGATAGAGATAGGAAGAAATTGGTTCAAGAATACAACCTTCAAGTATGTAGGAGGATTCAATTCAAGAACACACTGCAGGGGCTGGAGAGATGGCTCAGTATTTAAGAACATTGGCTGCTCTTCCAGAGGACATGGGTTCAGTTCTCAGCACCCACATGGCAGCTTGCAACTGTAGCTCCAGTACCAGGGAATCCAATGGTCTCTTCTGGCTTCCACAGGCACCAAGCACACACATAGTCATGCATGCAGGCAAAATACCCACACACATAAAGACTTTGTATAAAGGAATATTCTATATAATGTAGTGACGATAATTAATCACAGAGTGTTCATAGACGGAAAACAGTTGAATATCTCATTGCCTGGTTTCTAAAACTGACATCATCACACCACAGAACCTTTGAGGGCTCCACCATGGGTCCTGGAAGTTAAAAGTAAGCCTTAAAACCAAAGGGAGATGAGATTTACTGCTCATGAATCCACAGATATGAAACTCAAAGTCTAGGTTCAAATTTCACCTACCAAGTTGTCCAGGGTCCTCATCAGCCCTTCAAACTCAATCTCGCCAACCTTCCACTTCTGATGGGAACCCATATTTACACCGCCTCCTCCAGACATGGCGACACCGTGGGTGAAAGCTTTATATTTCTGAAGATCCAGTATGAGCAGATTGTCTACTCCCCCTGCCCCTGCTACTGCCTGCACCTGTAGCCAGTGGGAAGGACAAATATGCAGGTGTAAGGACAGTGACAGAGACAGAGACCTTACTTTCTCTGAAAGTCACAGTTTGGCCAGGCTGCTGACAGATGGCTATCTTATTAACGTTTTTGTCGAAGGTGTTCTTTAGAAGGACTATGGAGGTACGCTCACATTTAAGGACATTTAAGGAGACGCTCTTTGTCTTTGTTAAGCTTCTTACAGCCCCACTAGAAAAGAACCCTAACTGCAAAAGTCAAGGCAAGTCAGCAGACCGATAGCCTGGAAGCACATTCCTGAGGCTCTAACTATGGCCACGGCAGGAGGATGTCAAGTCTGAGGCCAGCACTGGCTACACAGAGAGACCATCTCAAGTTAGAAACAGGTTTTTTTCTTCCTTTGTTTCAGGCCTTGTTATTTACTTCCTGTGACTCTGCTTTATCTTAAGATAGTATTAGAGCCTTTGCATTTGCTCAGCATCTCTAAGGAGAAAGTGTCCAGTGTGATAACAGAGTGGGAATGCTGACTGCATGAGCTCATGAAACTTCTATCAGTGGTCTTAGCTCTTTCCACAACATACCCAGCTCTTGATTTGTAGGGCCCCTGTTTCTCTCAGTCAGTGCCATAGCTAGAGAGAAAACGAAATAAGACTGTGGGCAAAACCATGTTGCTTATCTCTTAGTCTGTGGGCCTTTTTTAACTGAGCTCACAAGCTTTGTCTATTAAAAGATAAAACAACAAGCCATTGGTCAACAGGACTTTGAAAATAAGCAAAACCCAGTTATTGGCAAATGTAGGGCAATAGAAAAGAGGGCATGACTGGCTCCTACCTGGATCTCACAGGCCATCTGTACATTAAAGATGTAATGGAAAGCCTCCTCAAGGGTCTCTCCAAGAGCCACCATGCCATGGTTCCTGAGGACGAGCACCTAGAACAGAGGCCCAGGTGAGCCTTTAAATGACCACACAGCTCACAATGCTTTGACAAAGGCAGCAGCCACAAAGAAAGCCCTATGATACATATCAGTACGTACCTTACAGCTTGGACCCAGCACTTTCTGAAGTTCAATTCTTTCTTCCTCTTCATCAAGCGATCCCTGGTAGTCATAGTAGGCTACATCTCCCAGGATGAGAGACTCTTGGGAAATTGGAAGGATCCCACACTTCATGGAGGACACCTATTGATTGGGCCCAAGATCCCACATTTAGTTTTTGTGCCCCATCACTGGGACCTGACTCTTCAGGTAGCCCAGAAAGCACTGGTGATACTGAGTGCTCGCCACTGTGGCCCACCTCCCACTCCATTTACTTTTTCTGGAAAGAAGTGCGGTGGGGGGTGAGTTAAAGGGATACAACACAATTCAAATGCACATCAAATATTATGCACAATGTAATCTCAAACCTCAATGATCCAATTATTAAAGTGCTTAGTTTTTTAATACACACTTCATTCTGCAGGTGTTCCCTAGAGTAGCCTGTGATTGCAAGAACATTTTGCTTTCTGTTTATGCAGAGGTGTTAGCGGGGTGTGGTGAGGTGCACACCACGAAGCACTGTGTTGGGAAGAAGAACAGGACTTTGTTTGGCACATGGCTGACTTACTGCTGCTGTGGCAAGGGTGTGGATGTGGATCACACACTTCACATCGGGGCGTGTTGAATAGATGGCAGCATGCGGGCTGAACCCTGTGTGGTCGATTTTCAGATTAGTGCTCCCCTGGTCCACCACTTCTCCAATTATGTTGACTTTCACCTGGAAAAATCACAAAGATACATTTCACTGGTACATACTTACCAAATTTCATCTTCACCCTACAAGCTAACCAGGGACTGGCAAATCTGCCCAGAGAGTGTTTTGGATGTTATGGTCCTCGGCTGCAACAACTGAACTCAGCACATGGAACAATGGCAGCCAGAAACACTTTGTAAAAGAAAAGGAGCAGCTTTGTTCCCAGATTATATTTCTAAAACAAGTACTATGTTAAAAAAAAAAAAAGAAAAAGGAGTTGTCACTTAGTAAGCGGCGCAGATCCCAGGGCACTGACTGGCTCAAGCTCTTCCCCGGAGGCTTGGCTGCACCAGGCCAGCATCTGCTGCGACGATTGGAGGTGCGCCACTTGCTGACACTGCGGCACCCAGGACTCCTGGGATTCCAGATGTGCTCCATGCCACAGCAGCCACTGGGCATGTAATCACGGAGAAAAAAAGACACAGGGCAGGGCCAGCCTCATGCCAATGAGACTGTGGACTCTATTTTCACCTTGTTTGGAAAAAATTTTTGTAAGTTGGAAAATAGTCAAAAGTTTTTCTTTAAAAATAAGCAGAGCCAGGTGTGGTGGCACACACCTTTAATCTCACACTTGGCAGGCAGAGGCAGGGAGGGNTCTGTGAGTTTGAGGCCAGCTAGGACTACCCAGGGAGCCCCGTCTCAAAAAAAAAAAGAAAAAAAAAATCAGGTAATTTATCAATATTGTTGTCAGTCACCCTATTTTTCTTAAACTCTAAATTTTTCCTAAAATACAAGAGTACCCATAAAAAGTAATGCAGGGATGGGAACAATACCAAGGTAGAGGCTGTAGCTTCAGAGAAAGACAGGCCTCTGGGAATTAGTATAATGTGGTCCTGCTCCTTACTTATCCGTACCTGGAAGAGAGAAAAACCAAGGCTTACAACAAGGCACCTATGTTTATAACCTAACTACGGCTAGGATTATGCTTCCAATGAACAGGGCTCTGGAGGGAAAACCCTTTGTAAGGGAATCAAGGTATGGATGAAGTGGGGAACTGAGGAGCGGCTACTGGGGGAACTGCGGCACTGCACACACCATTCCCATACAGTGTCTCAATGGCTTTTATTCCAAACAGCGCCATCTTGGCAAGTGTGGCCAAGTGAAAACATATGACAGGGAACACAAGTGTATTTATCATTTATGGCTTTTTAAGTTTACAAAGCATTGTGGTTTCTTTTTTTTTTAAACACAAAGTTGGTTTTGTTCTTTTTCTCACTCTTCCTTCCCCATGCCTTTTTCTTCCTCATGCCCTGTCTGTCACCTTCAGTAGCCTCTCTTCTACTTGACAGACAAGAACCTGATGCTCTCTCCTCTGTACTTCCTACCCTTCAATGCTTGTCTGCATACAGATGAGGAAAAGTGCTCTTAATGGTTACAAGTACAGGGAGGAAGCCTGTGCCCTCTGCTCTCCATGCCCAGTGCTTTTCAGTGCCACTGAGGCTGCTCAGCTATGCATCATGGGAAGGGGTGAGCACTCATGATTTCTTTCTGGGAAGTTCTACACTGGTCTTCAAAGGAGCATCACAGACAAGAGAGAGAAAAGGGAAGCTGGGGAATTAAGTCTTCTCCTTGGGGATGATGTTTTATTTATCATTACATCTGAAAATTGGACTTTCCAGTAATGATGAGAGATCACTGTGGGCAGCTAGTTATAATTTCAGAAAAAGGAACCAAAAGTGCAGGGCTCACCGAGATGTACGTATTTGCCAGGTGTGCCCACCCAAACAAATCAGCAAGTCTGTACAGGCTGGCAAGTTTGCAGCGAGTAAGCTTTTCTCCCTTCACATATGAGGACGTATCTGCACCAGGAAGGTCATTAATAGGTGTGACCATGCCAAGACCTAGATGGAAAAAAAATGCAAGAGATTTGACTCAAGTAATCCTTTAACCTAGCAATTAGATGCTGGCAAGTAGCCCATGTCCCGGTGAATTCGAGATTTGTGAACAAACATCTGAAATTTATCAGTACATACTATGGTTTATTAGTTCAATCTCCTTTCAGAGAAAGGCAGTGAGAGGAGTAATAAGGGCTGCTGTCGTCACTAATGGCTCAGTAAGAGGGGTTTCACCTGGGACCTGTGAGAGAGTGACTGCAACTTACACCACTTGGAAAAGACGATTAGATGACCCCAAAGGTAAAATGCCATTAAGAAACACAACTGTTTCTTATAGTAATAATAAAAAAAAAATAAATTGAAAGATAACTTCTTAATATCTATTTTGACATAGTCAAATGTAAAAGCAAATGAAATGGAAAAAATGCAAGCAAATATTTGTCTGGCTTCTGCCTTCCAGCTACCAAGTGCAACTGTCACTGAGTAAGCGTGCAGCTTCTGCTCACCCTCACTGCTGACCTCGCTCAGAGTGCTCCCTTCCTTATCATCTACTTCACAGGTCCTCCCTCCTTTCTCCCGGTTCTTTCCCTTCCCTTAGGCTTCTGTTATGCTCCTCCCTCCTTTGCTTCTCTTCATGAGCACACTCACACACTGTGTGCTGCTATTCTGTGAGAACATCTTCTCTGACCAGGTCCTCCTTCTCCATCCTGCTAGCTATTTATTTATAAAGATTTATTTATTTTTATATCTAAGTACACTGTAGCTGTCCTCAGATGCACCAGAAGAGGGCGTCAGATCTCATTCCGGATGGTTGTGAGCCACCATGTGGTTGTTGGGAACTGAACTCAGGACCTTTGGAAGAGCAGTCAGTGCTCTTAATGGCTGAGCCATCTCTCCAGCCCCATCTTGCTATTTATAAAGGCCTGTGACAAAGTAACATACACAACTGAAGTCCACAGTGATTCTACTCTCACTTTTCTTGCTTTCTTCTCTTTATTCCTGTAATGTTGACATTACAACTTCTATAAGCTCAATTCTTAGCAATCTTTACTCAGTATTATTTTTTAAATTTTATTTTAAAAAATTTATCTATCTAATCTAATCTATCTATCATCTATCTATCTATCTATCATCTATCTATCTATGTCTTACTATGTAGCCCTGGCTGGCCTGAACTTGCTATCTAGACCAGGCAAGCCTAGATCAAGACCTAGACCAAGCAGGCCATGATCACATTTAAATATCATGTGCCCAGCCTGTGCTCTTATCTAATTCTGTTCTATTTGTCCCCTCAGAGAACAAGTAGGCCATTATCTGCCTAACTCTGCCTCCTGATTGCTGGGATTAAAAGTGTGCTCCAGTCTTTACTTTTTAACATCTGCTGGTCACCAGTGGTAATTTACCACGGTTCACCCCTTTTTCACGTGGTCCAAACTTGGGACTATGCCTTAACTCACTTGTAGACATTGCAGTAAATCTCTCCCACTTCTTGCTCCTGCCTGTGGCACTGCTTACATTGTAAGAACTTTTAAAGAGAAACCCAACTGGTGGTGTGTGGTAATACATTCCTATAACCTGTGCACTTGGGAGGTGGAGAAAGCAAGATCACAAGTTCAAGGTCATCTTTGACTATATGAGTTCAAGGCTAGCCTGCACTACATGAGATCCTGTCTCAAAAATAAAATAAATGGAAGGTTCAAAGTAAGAGATCGTCAAAATTTGCAATATTGCAAACTACTCCAAAGAAACAGTTTCAATCATGGATAGGCCAAACAAAATACTTAAAAACAATTTTTTAGAGAAAGGGTTTCTTTGTGTAGCCCTAGCCATCCTGGAACTCACTCTGTAGACTAGTGTGGCCTTGAACTCAAAGATGTGCCTGCCTCTGCCTCCCAAGTACTGAGATTAAAGGCATGAGACATTATGCCCAGCTAAAATACTTTAATTTTTAATAAATTTTTATAGTCACCATTATTTTATTCTTTACTCTCTTTCTACTTCTTACATAACTTCTCTGTTTTCACATCGCCACAAACCTCTTCCAAATGGGTCCGTCTGTGCTTCCTGACTTCTAGTCGCCCCTGGGATAAGGGCTAGGGTATGGGGTACGGCTTTCCTGCTACCATGCTTTGTCACCATAACCACAACCATGTTCCTGATGTGGAATCTAGGACGCTCAGAGGGGAGAGTCTGCATTAGTTCTCCCCATGTGCTGCAGTGGCCTGGGGAGCTTCTCGGGATCTGCCTGCCAAGACTCTTGCCTAAGCACTCAACTGCATTTTCAATAGCTGTGGCATCTCAGCAACTCAAAGCAAACATGCCACAAGTTTCTTTCATTTCCCAAACCAAACTAGATCCTAAACCCTGGTTCTTCCTAGTTTTCTTATTAATTCTATGAAATCCTCAAGTCCATTCTTGCACAGAAAATCTAGTGCGGCTTTAAAAATCACTCCAGTTTCAAAATGTCTTCCCATAAAGGTAGCAACAAGATGCCAACTTCCAAAGCAGGCCATGATCACATTTAAATATCATGTGCCCAGCCTGTGCTCTTATCTAATTCTGTTCTATTTGTCCCCTCAGAGAACAAGTAGGCCATTATCTTTATTTCTGCTCCTTGAAGAGCCCAATCGAATCCCCACTTTTTTTCCAACTTGGTACCTTTACCAGGTTCCTGGACTTGGATATTTTCTCTCCATCTTAAGACACACACACATCCTGCTTTTCAAGCATGAGTTGACACGGGCTCTCCTCGGAGAAGTCATCTTTGATGACCTCACGTATGTACTGCTCAGGCACTCCAAGCACATCACCATACTGTAATTCTTTGCATGCATGTACTGCTCAGACACTCCAAGCACATCACCATACTGTAATTCTTTGTATGACAATGCCCTATTGTCTGATCACCTGCTTTATTTAGTGTATTTCCTAACTCCAAGGGAAAAAGAGAATCTTGCCTGAGTAAGTCTCTAAAACAGTGCTTGGTACAAATGCCCACTGTAACAGAGTGCTTAAAATAGTTCTAGCTTTGAAGTTTTGTTTCTGCTGGTAGACTGCCTCTCTGGAAGCTAGGTGACTCATGCACCTGTACCCAGCATGTCGGGCCTGCCATTAAGCTCTCTCGGGTTCTTCTCCCTCATAGACCCACAACCACACAGTGGATGCAGGCACAGGCCTCTCCCTCTTTCAATGATCTGACTCAGTTTCCTTTCCTGGCACTCATTCAGACCATCAGCCACTAATCCTCTTCACTCGGGTTTTCCCTTTCTCTGCTGGCAGCTTCTTGGGTCTAACGGTGAAGAGTCTTCAGTCTGACCTACTTCCTTTCCCTAGATTGCTATCCCAGGACCCTCAGGCCCAAGGCAATGGTGCCCTTGGAGTTCTACGAACGCCCCACCCTGCACTCTCCTACTGTTGGGTCTCAAGTGTTTATTAAAGACTTACATTCAATAAAATCTGACTTAGAAATCTTTATCAACAAAAGAAAGAGACAGAGGGAATAAATAAAACAAAGAAAAGCCCCTTATCTCTTGAGTCTTCCATGAGGCAATGTCTGCTAGCCCTATGTGGCCTCTGCACCTGCCTATCACTGCAAAGATTCTGAATATGGTTACAGCTGAAACACTAGAGCTTTCAGCCCATGGGTCTTGGCACTTACAGGGAGTTCAGAGACACAAACCGCTGCTCTTGGCAATGAGCTATACAATGAATAAAACGCCTGGTCCTTTATACGATGCTCTCAGCAGCATACCCTTCCAAATCTGACTACCCGGTCCTCTTCCTTCCTTCGTCAGTCTCCTTTACACAATAATCAACTCCAACTCTCAGCATGAGGCCATAGGAAAAGGGAAAGGGACAATTTCTTGTGAATGGCATTTAAATGTTTTCTTCTACAGCTCTTGTTATGGCTTGATTCTGAAATGTGCACTAAAGGATTATATGTTGAATGCGTGGTCTCCAGTTTGCGCCCTATCGTGAAGGCTGTACAACCTTTGGAAGTGGGGTGGCTGCTGAGAAGTAGGACACCAGGGGCAGGCCCACTCTCTGTCTGCTCCCTGTGCTGTGTGTGAGGAGCTGCTGTCTGCAGCTCTCCTCACACAGGCAGAGCTGGGTTGCCTTTGCTGCCATGGTAGACTGAAACCACTTGGAAACTGTGAGTCAAAAAACCCCCACAGATTATTACACTGGTCCTCCAGGGTTAAAACTAAATACATCCATCTGGGATAGTGACCATGTTTTAGAATATTTTAATAAGGCTTGAAAAGTCTACTCAGTGGCTGGCTGAGAGGCTACTCTAAGTATCAGATGTTAGTAGCCTTTAAAAGGTACTGGGGATTGAACCTATGGCCTTGCGAGTAGTACCAGCCACTGAACAACATCTATAGACCTCTTGTGGCCTTCATCGATTTTCCCAGGCTGGCCTTGGCTTTATGACCTTTGCTTTCACTGCTGAGCTGTTGGTCCTGCAGGCTGTACCACCAGACCTACTTATATGTTATGTAGCTGAGCAAGATCACGTAGCCAAGGAGTGCGGTGTTCTTCAGCAGAGGAAATAAAGCATCACAAGGGGAGAGAAAGCATACTCAGGGGAGGTGAGGAAAAGCCCGAGAAGGAGCTGGTCACGATGTAATCTGCAATCTGCTGTAACGCTAATAAGCCGCTTGGGTTGTGGCCTTTCTTCATCTGTTCTTGAATGAGGCATTCCAGGTCTTCCCGAAAGGCCTGCAATACACAAAACAACCACCTGAGCACAGACATCGCACGTGGATCACGAGGCTACAAACTTGCTCTGTAAAAACATTCTTTCTCCTGAACCTCTTCTGAAGGTTTTTACTGTGCTGCTTACAATAAAATATGAAACATAAAATATTAGGTAGCAAGAAGCTCTTAAGGGAGAAAAACCATTAGTTGTTCTTAATCTCAAAGAAATGAAGATCTACAGTCGACAGGCACAGCATTTTATTTACCACACTAAAGGCTGAAAAGAAACTGACCACCAGATCTCCTTCCTGACCTCTCTGTAACTACAGACCGGACTTGGACAGATGGAACCAGCCAACCTCTCCTTGTAAAACCATATCTTCCCTTTCAAACCAAATCATTTTACCCATGCTCATGGATTGGCAGGATTAACATAGTCAAAATGGCCATCCTGCCGAAAACAATCTACAGATTCAATGCAATCCCCATCAAAATTCCAACTCAATTCTTCACCGAGTTAGAAAGGGCAATTTGCAAATTCACCTGGAATAATAAAAAAACCTAGGAAAAAAAAAAAACA
>NC_034590.1:164360937-164385379 GCF_900095145.1 Mus pahari | reverse complement strand
AATATGATAGGGGACTAATATCCAATATATATACAAAGCAGAAATTCAAATAACCCCATTAAAAAATGGGGTAGAGAGCTAAACAAAGAATTCTCAACTGAGGAATACCAAATGGCTGAGAAACACCTGAAAAAAATGTTCAACATCCTTAGTCATCAGGGAAATGCAAATCAAAACAACCTTGAGATTCCATCTCACATCTCACTTAGTCAGAATGGCTAAGATCAAAAATTCAGGTGACAGCAGATGCTGGCGAGGATGTGGAGAAAGAAGAACACTCCTCCATTGCTGGTGGGACTGCAAGCTTATACAACCACTCTGGAAATCAGACTGGCGGTTCCTCAGAAAATTAGACATAGTACTACCGGAAGATCCAGCAATACCTCTCCTGGGCTGTCATTTGCTGAAGGGACCCTGATATAGCGGTCTCTTGTGAGGATATGCCAGTGCCTGGCAAACACAGAAGTGGATGCTCACAGTCAGCCATTGGATGGAACACAGGGCCCCCAATGGAGGAGCTAGAGAAAGTACCCAAGGAGCTGAAGGGGTATGCAACCCTATAGGTGGAGCAATAATATGAACTAACCAGTAGCCCCAGAGCTCGTGTCAATAGCTGCATATGTAGCAGAAGATGACCTAATCGGCCATCATTGGGAAGAGAGGCCCCCTGGTCTTGCAAACTTTATATGCCCCAGTACAGGGCAACGCCAGGGCCAAGAAGTGGGAGTGGGTGGGTAGGGGAGCAGGGGCAGGGGGAGGGTATAGGGAACTTTTGGGATAGCATTTGAAATGTAAATAAAGAAAATATCTAATTTTAAAAAAGGTGAAAAAAAACATTTTAAATGCTCAGTTTAAAGCAGCTATAATTCTTTGATTCAGTTTAAAAGAAAAGTACACTATCTATGATATATATCACTTATATATCAGTTCTGAGAGGGGGACATGGTCTGTTATTCAGTGCCTTCCAAGAAGATTTGAAGATAGTTTCCAACAAAAATAAACATAGGCAAGGAAAGTCAAGCTAATGTGAAAAATAAACCCAGGAGGCGAGTAAGAACAGGAATGAGGTTAAGGTATTAAGTGTACACTGTAAAGTTGTACAGATTTGCTAGAAATGGGTTAAAGTTTATCTAATCTCCCAGGGAACACACATGAATCTCGAAAACCTGCTCAGCAGACTGATTAAAGAGCAACTTGTTGCTTAAAAGAGTTAAAAACATTTGTTAAAGTGATCAGAAATTTCTGCTAAATGAAACGATATTATCTTCACAAGGTTATTCAAATTCACACAGGTAATAAATCTCAGGGGTAAGGACACAGACATAGGCTTTTTGTTGGTAAAAATGTTCTCACTTCTATATAACCCACAATATAGCAAGCACCACCCTAAAGCTTTGGCTTATCTATGATGTCATGGGAGGGTGGAAAAGTATCTCTGACACCAAAAATGATCGTCCCTTTTATGTCTAAACGGCTTCTACAGGCTACAAAGAAAGCAATTTTTTCACTGGATATTTTATTTATTTACATTTCAAATGTTATCCCCTTTCCCCTTTTCCCCTCCACAACCCCCCCTCTCCCATCCCTGCTCCACCTGCTTCTATGAGGGTGCTCCCCCACCCACCCTCCCACTCCTGCCTTACTGCCCTAGCACTCCCCCCTACACTGGGGCATTGAGCCTTCACGGGACCAAGGGCTTCTTCTCCCATTGATGCCTGACAAGGCCATCTTCTGCTACATATGTGGCTGGAGCCATGAGTCCCTCCATGTGTGCTCTCTGGTTGGTGCTTTAGTCCCTGGGAGCTCTGGGGGTCTGGTTGCTTGATATTGTTGTTCATCCCATGGGGTTACAAACCCCTTCAGCTCCTACAATCCTTCCCTAACTGCTCTATTGGGGACCCCATGCTTAGTCCAATGGCCGGCTGTGAGCATTCACATCAGTATCTGTCAGGCTCTGGCAGAGCCTCTCAGGAGACAGCTATATCAGGCTCCTGTCAGCAAGCACTTGGCATCAGCAACAGTGTCTGGGTTTGGTGGCTGCATATGGAATGGATCTCCGAGTGGGGCACTCTCTGGATGGAAGAAAGCTATTTTTAACGTAAATAACCATATCCCTAGCCTTTTCATACAGTTGACAAAACATCAAAAGATAATTGTTTTAAACCTAAGGATTTAATTTTTAATATATTCACATGTCAATTTTTGTTTCATATGTTTTTGGAAGGTTATTCAGATAATTACTTATGTCATAAAACAAGTATAGAAACTACTAGGATACAAACTGTTCCAGTTCATTTTTAAAAAATTGTCAGTAAATGTTCTCAACTATCAAATATTAAAAGGGCCAGGCATGGTGATATACACTTACAATTCCAGTACTTAAAAGGCTGAGGCAGGGGGATAATGAGCTTGAGAACAGCCTGGGCTATGTATTAAATTCCAGGCAAGCATTCCAGGGTAACATAGCAAGACTCGAATAGATAATAAATAATATAATTATTACACATTTTAATTATCATATAATATATGATATATTAATTATATAATATATAACATTATAGTTATAACCAATAATAAATTGGTTTCTAATAGAGAAACCAATAAACCAATCAACAAAATATTAAAAGTACTTTGTTTGAGTCATTAATTACATTCTTATAACAATCAAATGTCAATAAAGTAATTCTTTGTAGCTGATTGACATGAACACATGAAAGCCTCCTAAAATACGCAGTGACTTGCTCTAGCTTGCACAGCTAGTAAGTAAAGGGAATACAAATCTAGAGGTAGCATTTTCACTTGGGCAGAGGACCTTTTCCTAACTTTATCAGAGCTGGGATTTACTTCTGAAGCAACAGGCGTGCTGGGACCAGCAATGCTGAGTGAGCCCTGGCATCGGAGCCCTTGGTTGGATGGGGATAAAGCAAACAAGGTTATTAGTAAGTTATGGTGATCCTAGCAGCCAGGTACATCAAAACACAAGGAGACACCAGCTTGTAAACAGGCAGCAAGCTTACACCACACCCTGGCTTCTAGAGGGGGAGAGCAAGTTAAGTCTCCAGTAACAACATATAATCCCACAGCATAAAGTGTGTCTTCCTTACAGACGAGCATAACAAAGAGGGACTGGGGATTGTGACTGATTGTGGAGACTGTGACAGTCCAGAAACAGCACAATCAAGCCAGAATGCTATCAGGGTAACAGTCTTCTTTAAGGCCTTCAACGAGCAGAGTATAGTCCAAGAAATTATGACTATAATAATCTTCAAGATATTGACACAAAAACATCCTATGCCTTAATTTACCGACTGTGTGCTGGTGTGTGTCCCACACCTCCACTGCGTCCATGTCTTTTCACAGCACATGTGTAAAGTGGTTTCCTTGCTTACCAATGAGGAAACTGAATGCAAGCTAGGTGAGTTTCCTACTAAATGATGGATGAGGTAAGTCTTGAACACTGATAGAAAACAAGCATTGCACACCAACGCATTAGAACTTTAAAGATTTAAATTAGAAGTAATGAAGGAAGTGCACAATGGACTGCCCTGTAATTCTCCTGGTTTTCTGTGCCTTCTCACATACCCTAACACCCAGGTCTAACCTTCAGCATCCTCTCATTACAATGTACATTTCTGTCTGCCTGCTCATTCTACTTTGTCAGATCGAAGTGCTGGCTCCCGCCACTCCTGTCTAAGGATTCCTCCCTTCATCTGATACTTGTCTTTGTAACCTTCTTGGGGTCCCCTCCTAAACAGCCTGGTTGGGGGATCTCAGCATTTGCTCTCTTCTGTGTCCAGTCTGAACTCTAGTGTTCCTTCTCTCTGTTCAGGTTGCCTGTCCTACAGCTGTACTGCTAAGCTGAACTCCTGAGGCTGCCACACCAGGCGCGCTCATGGTTAGGACGGCGCGCCTCTCATTTTCTAGATGATCTCCATCCACTCTATGTCAGTTACCATAAAACTAACTTTCCATTTTCTCAGGGAGAAAGTAAAGAACCGACTTGAGCAAAGTATGACAAAATTCATTAACTGGGTTATTACTTAGAAAACAGTCTTGTCAGTCTGTTACTTAAATGGAGGATTGATTTCTCCTGTGTAATAATTGCATAAAATCTGTCTATCTGCCACTAGGATACAAATATTTTTCTTTAAAAAAAATTTCAACTTCATTGCATGTTATACATTTTAAAGAAAAAACTGAGTGCTGCAACTTAGAATCCTACTTGAAAACTTAGTTTGTCTCCAAAGCTGACAGTTTAAACAGCTCCTTTATCAAACACAAGTCTAAAGTAATATAGTATATAATGCTCAGGTCAAAAATGCTGAAGGAGTTGAGCTTATCTGAATCTTGCATCCTTTTACTTTCTTTTATTGTTGAGTAAAACTATAAAACTGAGTTTCATAAAATATGCATATAAATAAAGAGGTAAGAGAGAAAGCTTGGTTTGTAAAGTGTCTGCCACGTAAATATTAAGACCTGAGTTCAATCCCATAACTTATGTAGAAGCTTAGCGCACGCCAGGGGTGCTATAGTAACATGAATTGTACGTAAGGCCTGCTCCACAGAAGGAAACACATGCTTAGGACTGTCAATCCGACCATGATTCCATGACCATGGAAGTCATAGGTCCCAGGGATGAACCTACTTCTATTATTTGCTTGATGAATATAATATCAAACTGTGCTATAAATATGCATCTCTCTACCTATAGAGCAATAGAGTTTTCAGTCCTTATCAGAGAAATGTCTATGTGCAGTAGATGGCTGTTAATACAGAAACTCACACCTGGTCAAGGTGCAGAAAATAAATGTTTGTCTAGTGCTCAGCCATAAGGGGACATCTTTATCACACCTCTTTCTCTAAGACTCGGGGCACATCAAGGGAGAGGGCGGAGGAAGACTGTTCAGTCAGAGGTTGGAAAGAACCGGGGTACAGTAGTGTCTCTGGATGCACCCAGCTATGGGCATCTGCACAAGATCAACCCTGTAAATATTCTATCATGGAGGGGACAGCAGCCTAAAAGCCACCATCACTAGCTAAGGAACAGCTGACAGCTGATGGCTCAGAGGGGAAGGACAAGGTTCTTTTCTTTGGAGTGTGGCCCTTGGTAGATTGATTGTACTCCAGTGGATGGGCCCTACACTGTTGTGTATATGGTTATGGTCAGCACAAATTGAACTTAATGTATATATATATACTACATATGGGACATATGCAGCTGTCTTTGGCTTCTGTGTACATATGCATATGAACTCACACATACAAGGGCACATGTACACACACAAATGCATATATACTAAGAGAACAATTTGAAAAGAATCTGACCTGATGGAATTATTATTATTATTATTATTATTGGTTTTTCGAGACAGGGTTTCTCTGTGTAGCCATGGCTGTCCTGGAACTCACTTTGTAGACCAGCCTGGCCTCGAACTCAGAAAGCTGCCTGCCTCTGCCTCCCAAGTGCTGGGATTAAAGGCGTCACCACCGCCCGGCCTGATGGAATTATTTTAGTTAATGCTATAAACAAACAATGAAACAAACACACAAGCAGATTTACCAGTAATGTCTACCTTAGGGGACTTAGGTAACAGAATACTGATTCATGCTAAAGACATTAGATGAACTAACTCTTAAGTACCCACTTCTGGATAATATACTTTATAATAATTACTAGAGAGGAAGAGTGTGTGTGTGTGTGTGTGTGTGTGTCACAGACTTGCTTCCAAGGTACCCTACAATTACGTGATTAGATTTCTCCTAAAGAAAGATAGGAACATACTAACTTCCTCAGAATTTCTCCATTAAGAAATGTATTAACCTGGAGATAGATCACCACTGGTCTTGTTGAGGAAAAAAACCCAGACTTTCTTCTGAATGGCCTTCCTCCTGCACCGGCTTCATACGAAGGTAAGGTTAGAATGGTAACTTTTCTTCAAGTTGGCATACAAATAGAGTTTATAAAGAATATTCGTGCCTTAATCTTCCTAAGTGATCCGAAGGAATGTGGTGATTCTGACCAATTACTCTCATCAAGGCGCACCATTAAGTTTCCTCTGTTAGACATAAGCTTCTCACACAAGGAATTTCCATGTTATTTTAAAATACTATTTATGTTGGGTGTTTGAGGTACACTACCGATACTTCAAATAAGAAAAAAAACTGGAATTCCTAGAAGGAAATAATATTTTTCTTGAAAGTCAAAACAAGACAAATTCATTTATTTTCCCCTATACTCACAACATTTTGACCAAGTCTTTGTTTTTACATTTCAGGTGAAAGAATAAAGACTATGTTTTGCATATTTCTATATTTGCATATGCAAAAATAAAATGTTCACATTTGCATATTCCCACAGTGCCTTATCTCTGGGTTGGGCTGCATTAACTTAAGCAACAAATGTGAAGATGTAAAACTAGAGGCTTGGGAGTGGAGCCTGTCCCGTTTGGAAGGCTTCAGTAATTACAGTGCAATGGAATGACACCTGGGTCAAGATTCCAAGCCCACCATTTAACCAAGCTGAAAACACTTAGCCAATTATTTCACGTCTCCTATTTCCAGTTTATTCATGTGTAAAGTAGGGACACCAACATTTCTTTGAGCTGTTTGGAGGATCAGAGGCTGCTATACATTTGTACCTGACGCACAACACAAGTTTAATGAAGAGTGTCTTTTGCTTTTAGTAGTTTCCCTGATTTGCTTTCTTCTCAAATGACATGATTTTAAATTTTAAAAATCTGTTACTTATAAACATAGATTAGTAATAGCTTTGCTTTAGGCTTTTACTGATTATAAATTTGTCTAATAAAGTAGACTTCAATATTTGTAGGTGACCAACGAAAAATTAAAAAAAAAATTATAGAGACAGAAACACTGCAAAATTGTACATAAAGGAACAAGGTTAGTCCCAGCACTTGGGAGGTAGAGGCAGGAGGGAAAACACACACACACACACACACACACACACACACGCATTCTCAAGCAGCCTTACAGAAAGGTCTGTGGGACAGGGAACTACAGTCTTTTGCAGAGCTACAGAAGTGACTCATTTTGGTCAGGTCAAACCCCCAGATGACAACAGCCTGGTTAGGAGTCTGAGCTGCCAGTTCATAGGAAAGGAGATGCTTAGCCCTGACCATTCAGTTAAACCGCTTCTCAATCCCTGCCTTTCAGAAACAGTGAGATAATAGGAATGGTAGCTGTGTGAGCTGTTTGGGATGGTTTGCTCTCTGGCAAGAGGGAGCTATTAGAGGCCGATGTGTTACTTCCTTCAGTGGGAAGTCTCTGCCCCTTTAAAGCAGTGGCTCTCAGCCTTCCTGTGCCGTCGTATCCCTTTACCACAGATCCTCACCTCACAGTGATTCCCAGTCATAAAATCATTTCGCTGCTTCATAACTGTAATTTTGCTACTGTTATGAATCATAATGTTAATATCATATACAGGATATCTGATATGTGACGCCCAAAGAGGTCGCAACTGTAGGTTGAAAACCGCTCCTTTAAAGGGGAGGTGAAAACTGCCATCACAAGGCATGGTAGAGTACAAACTTCATAAACGTTCTTCCAACTTTTCATGAACAAAATTCTAAATTTATTAGGTAAGGCTCTAAGGGGGAAACATTCTACTTTTATTTATTTATTTTTAAATTTTAGCCTTTTCATTCTTTTCTGAACAAAAACTGATTATTCTTTTGAGCAGATAAATGCCTGTCTTTTTCCATTATTTAGGTTCTCTAGGATATAAATAAAATTAATTCTTTTAATTTGTTAAAAATGGAACTATATGCCTGGCAGTAGTAGGGCATACCTTTAATCCTGGTACTTAAGAGGCAGGGGCAGGTGAATCTGTGATTTCAAGGTCACCCTGGTCTACAGTGAGTTCCACGACAGCCAGGGCTACACAGAGAAAGCTTGTCACCAAAACAAAACAAAAATAGATAAAATGGAAATATATATATATATATATATATATATATATATATATAATAAAAATAAAATATTCTCAAAGCTATGATGTCTTTAATGGAAGAATACTAGAAAACAGAAGAATCTGGCATATAAATGTAGTCAGCACTTTTTCCATTTTCACTGACTGGTCCTCTGGGGCATTTATCCTTATTCTACAATCCTGAACAAAATGTGGTCTTGATTTCATTCCTTCAATTACTTTACAGTGTAGGTTACAAGAATCATTTGGGTGGTAAGTTAGCTCATAACTGTGGGGTCTTTAGGCTTGAGCACAGCCAGGCCCAGCGCATGTGCTCCGTCATCATCATCACTCTGGTTTGTGTCTGCTCTGTTTGAAGGCGTCTTTTAAACTGGCACTGCACTTAGAAAAGCCTTCAAACCTCGCACTGCTGTGTAACGTGTCTTTCAAGGCTTTCATCAAGGTCACTGGTAAGGGAAAATTACTCGGAATGGAATTCAACTCCTGTGATTAAATTCACAAGGGCACATAACAAAATGATTTACCAGGCCACATTAGGCAGCCTGGATGGCCTGTGCTTATTTTAGCAGCTAAACTGGAAACCCAATATAATCCTAACCTAGATACCATGTGCCTAAGTGTGCTAACTCTCTGCCTTAGGAGTCCTGTGATCTTCATTACACATGAATTTATAAATCCATTTTGCTTCTCAAATCCAGTGATTCTCTCACTTCCCATCACTTTATGTGACCTGTGGAATCCCACTAAGGCAGTGGCTCTCAATCTGTAGGTTGTGACTCTGAGTTCACAGCGGTTGACTAAGATTACTGGAAAACATAGGTCTTTACGTTATGATTCATAACAGTAGCAAAATTACAGTTATGAAGTAGCAACAAAATTAATTTTATGGTTGGGGTCACCACAACATAAAGAACTGTATGATGAGAACCACTGCACTAAACCACTGGAAGAAATTTAACAAGTTACTTCAATATGATGTAAGTCAACCTACTGTTCTGACACAATTTTCTGCTACTTTTAGCCTAATTAATGTGGAGTGCATTCATATATATGTGCCTGCATGAGTTAAGAAAAGGCTACAAAAGCACAGAACTTCTCAACATATTGAAGTCTTTCTATTCGCTTATGGATGTGGAAGGTAAAGTGCCCAAAGGGACACAAAGCTACGCACACGGACACACCAGCTTGTGGGTGTGACTTGAGAGTGCTTGCCTCTCTGCTCACATAACGTCTTCTCAAACTCTCAGTAGAACCATCTGTCCTGCTTTAAATGAAATTACACCCAGAAAACTTACAAAGAGAATGCACACTGCTGAAATGCCTGTGTGCTGCTGTTAGAGTTCCGGACATGCATTTATGTGTGCGTCCGCTCACCCTGTAAGTACAAGCGCACTGTTTCCCCAGCCCTTCCTAACTGAAGAGTTCCAACTGTTCCATGACATCATAGCAAGGGCCCCAAAGAGGAAGAATGGCTAATAGTTCCTGCAACTCACAGGACTCTGCAGGATCTGAGTGACTCGCTTCCTCTGCTCCATCATATTGAAGTCCTGTCGTAGATCAGGAGACATGTTCCTCTCTCGAAGGTACTCTGGATCACTTTCATTGATTCGGTCAAAATACCTCTCTTTGTGAGGCATGCTGGGAGGAGGAGGAGTGGTAACCACAGCCGGGCTGGTGTCTGAACTCATGTCTCAAGTCTTCCTCTCTACAAAGCAAGCACAGACAGGAGGACACTTACTACAACACCTTGGTAAATTCACTTTACAGGAGCCAAGTAGAACTTTTAAACTCTTGGAAACAAACTTTCTATTAAAAGCAGCTCTGGGGACTGGAGAGAAGATTCAGGGGTTGAGAACACTGGCTGCTCTTGTAGAGAAGCTGGGTTCAATTCTTAGAAGCCACACGGAGGCTCACAACTGTCTGTTACTTCGGTCCCAGAGGAGCCAACACCCTCTTCTGGCCTCTGCACCAGGCACAGATGTGGTGCATACATGTAGGCAAAACACCCATATACATAAAATTAAAGTAAAAATCTAAAAAAAGAAGAAGAAATTAAAAAGTAGCATCATGGGGAAAGGCTGCTTGATCTAGCTCAATGGTTAGAGAATTATTGCCCTAGTGCACTCATGGCCCTGGGCTTGAGTCCCAGCACTTAAAAATGTAAGAAGGCGGCTTCTCCAAACATACGAGAAAAGTTGTTTATGCAGAGAAACATTTCCTAACAAACACAAAAATAAAACTTATCTTAGATTATGATGCTTGTTAGAAGTTACTATTTTCAGAGCTAATGAAAATTCATGTCTAAATACTGAATTTTTTAAACAAAATATATGATGTTACTTATTTTAAATTAATTTAAGGGACTGGAGAAATAGCGCGGTGATTAAGAACAGGTATTGCTCTTGCAGAGGACTCAGGTTTGGCTCCCGGTACCCACCTCAAACAGCTCATAAACATCTCTAACAAAAGCTCCAGGGATCCAAAGACCCACAAAACACAAGCCCTGTCCCATACATGCCCATACACGCACACACACACACACACACACACACACACACACACACACAAATACATAGTTAAAAACAAAATTAAATATTTAAAAATAAATAAAACTAATTTAACTTAAAATGTAGTCTAAGGTCAACTCATTTGGGTTTGAGGAGGAAAACAAATTTTTATAATTTGATCAAGACCCTGGTAAAATTCAGGCCAAAAAAAAAAAAAAAAAAAGTCATTGTCACGTAGTTGAGACATCTTTCTCCTATTTTGATTTTAAGCCTATATATGTGCATCTTAATTTGCTCTACTGTCTCCCAGGGAAACTGTCTTATGCTACATGTGGAGGCCAAGAGCAGGGAGCTGACAGGACTTGATATCAGGGGGAGGAGACAGCTAAGCATCCTCCTCCAGGCAGGGTGGGGAGCAGGGACATCACCCACACCTGTGTGTGGTACAGGACCAGCCATGGGCAAAGATGCCATCTGTCCTGTGTCATCTGTGGGGCCTTCCAAGCTGACCAGTATTTACAACTTAGGGGATAACAGATTGGCCTGCGCTTCCTCCTCTTCCTCTTGCTGTGCTTGTTTTCTTGGTCTAACTGAGTTTTTAAAGGAAGCAATAATCAAGCACCCCGGAGTAAAGCACTGAGCACTGATGGTGAGGTGCACGGGTGGGTCTCCCCTGGCTTTACGTCAGACCAAACTTTTGCCCCATCCAAGAAACTTCCCATTCCTTAGCAGGTATAACTTCCTAGTGTATGAAAGACTAGGTTTTTCAAATGATCCAATAATTTCCCAAGAGAATGTCAGAATTGTGACAGTTGCGAGACTAACTACTCAGGCAGACAGCACTTCATCTCCACAGAAGTCAAGGAGAAGCCTGCCTCAGAAGTTACATGAACAACTGACTCACTGATCTTGACTGTTCCTGACACTGAGGATAACACTTAACTGGGCACGTGACTATGTCTAAACACTAGGAACAATCTATCTCCGTCTCAGAAACAAGAGGACTCACTGTGCTTCAGCTTGTGCTCACTGGCCGGCTACAGACAGTGGCTAACCATCAGGAAGCAATTGTCTATTCTTGACAATGCTGACTGAATTAGAATTCCCAATGTCAAGAATGCTGCTGCCTTTTACCACAGAAAGGCACTACTGTGGTTCGTGTATAATATCAAAAAGTATATAACACTTCAAACAAAAGCTAGTTGCAGTGGTTACCCGGTGCATGATTCATTTACATAAAATCCCTCAAATGGCAACATTGTTCAAGTGGAGAACAGAGCAGAGTTGATGTGTGAGAGGGGGTAGTATGCTCAGGACAGAGTTAGGATTCAATATATGCATTAAGTGAACATGAGCAAAACCAAGAAAACCCTGAAGAGGGTGAGTGTCAACTGAGCGGGTGCTGTGACCCAGCTTGAGGTAAGCACCTTAACTGAGAACATCATACATGTGTAAGATGTTTTCCCACCAAGTTCACACCTTTCTCTCCTTTCCAGTTCCTTCCCTATCACTCCTCCTTCCCCTTCATCATTTCCTCCCAATTTCATTTTTCTTAAAGCCCATGGAATCTACTTCATGATGCCAGTGTTTGCATGTGTTTAGGGCCATCTACTGGAGCAAGGATTCCCTCTCACAGGCCACATCCCTGTAGAAAACGGACTCTCTTCCTTTCAGTAGCTAGAGCTGAGACTTAGTGACGACCTCCTCCATTCATGGTGGGGGTGTAAGTGGCTTGATCTTACCTATGTGAGCTATATGTGCCCAGAAAACACTGCTTCACTATAGTCATCCTCTGCTTCTGGCGCTTAAATTCTTCCTTACCCCTCTTGTGCAATGATCCCTAAGCCCTGGGAGGGGTATGTGTTATAGATGCACCACTGAGGGCTGAGCACTCTACAGTGTCTTACTCCTCCACCAGTTGTGGGTTTCAATGCCAACTGCCATCATCTACTACAAATCTTAGCTTCTCTGATGAGGGCTGTGGGACATATTATTCCATGGGAATAAAGATACAAATGTAGAAGAATTCTGTTAAAAGGATATATTTCTACATCCATTTAACAAAAAAATGGCAATAGGTTCTTGACCCTGCCTATGGTACCAGGCATGAATTCATGAGCTGAGGGCTTTAAATGCATTCAGAAAGTGGCCAGTGTTTCCATATACATGTGTTGACAGGTAAGACAGCACTGTAGCTCTCAGGGCTCACATCTTGGTGTGGCTGATGCCTTTTCTCCTCTGGTAGCATGCATAGCATCTTCTAGCACTAAGAAAGCTAGCCAGTCAGGATGACACTTCTAAGTTGTTACCAGTCTGATTTCTCCAAGTTCTATGAATCAAATATGTTATGTTTTTAGTAATAGGGTCTTATCATTAAGTTTTGTGGGGTTACCAAGACAATGGCAACAGCCCCTAATGTTTTTAGAGTCTACTGAACCAACAACTCAAAGAGATGTAACCCATTCCTAGTACAGGGCTAAAACTTAGCCTACAGTGCCTGAGAGAGGCACTTCCTTCCACCCACTGATATAGGGTACTTCCTGTTATAAGTGAATTACATATGCAGATGTCTATGTTTTAGGAAGCTTCTACAATAGTAGATATGCCTTGTTCCATAGGCTGTTTTCAAAGATCTTTAGTGTTCTCTCTCTAGACTCCCTCCTTACCTTGTCTTCCCATCCCCCACCCCATATAAGTTTTGTAAGATGACGTTAATGGGGAAACTATATGAAGGGTACACAGCATCCCTGCTGTTCTTACAACTGCACGTGCAGCTATAATTGTCTGAATTTTTAAATTTTAAAGTTTAATCCTAATAAAATTAATATTCTGTAAGAGTAGAAAAAAAATACTTCCCATTTCCAGTAATCTAAGTTTATGATCAACCCTGCAGAGGGTAAAGCTTATACTATCCCTATCTTCAGACATTTTCAGTACTAGAAAACATTTTGAAATAGTTTAACCAATGTAACTAAATTGCACCTGAATAAAAATGAATAGATTATAACACCTGGAATACAGTACCACTAATCCTTCTCATGGTGTTATGGGATGCAAAATGTGGTTACAAGAGCAGTTTTCCTAAGCTAACCAAAGTTAAAATGAAGCCCTCTGGGACACAAAATGAAATTCAGTATTTGGGAAAATAGGTATTTATTTAGTAGCTAGTATTTAGATCTTAGTACCAGTCAAGACACACACCAAAAGATGTAGCAGGGGAAATACCAACCTCAGTGTGAGCTTGAGAGGAGGAACCTGCTGGGCAGGCAGGCAGAGCAGTTTAAGTAGGACTGCTCTCCGGGAGACCTTTTACAGAGCTAAATGCCATGGAAAGAAGTGGGCTAGGAATTTCAGCCAACTAGTATCCTAAAAAACTTTGAAATGAATTCTGAAAGTGTCTATGTGTTCTTTCCCATCAAAAAGCAGCCTGCCTACTACAGAGTACTGGACTATAGACCAAGAGACTCTCCTGTTTGTGCCAGCCACAGGGCTGAGGGATGCAAATTGATCATTTCTAGCTCCATAGTACCTTCTTTTTAAAACTGACCACACATTTTAAAAATACTATACACATCTATCCAGGCATGCTTTTAGTACCTACTAGTAATGCACACCTGAACTTAAAAATAGTATAAAAACATGACCCAGCACAAGAGAAGGCCTGGGCCAAGTAGTGGGAGTGGGTGGGTAGGGGAGCAGGGGAGGGGGACGTATAGGGAACTTTTGGGATAACATTTGAAATGTAAATAAAGAAAATAATAATAATAAAAAAAATTTTAAAAATAGTATAAAAACTAGTGTAAACTGTGCAAAAATAGTATTATATCTTTGAACAGTGCTCTGTCAGCTGAAAAAGTATAATTTTTAAGATAAAATGCAAAGACTTCTGGTTAACACTATAAACTTGTCAGCCCTGTGGGTTTTCCTCTGGTACAGTCTTTGGCTGTTCAGATTAGAAATAAAGACACTAGGAGTGTGGCTAGTGAAATGACTCCATGGGCAAAGACACCTCATCTTGAAAAAGAACTCCTGAGATTTGACCTCTGACCTCCATACATGCACACAAACACGAGTCTAATGAAAGATTTAAAAAGGTATTATTAAGGGGATGGGGATTTAGCTTAGTGGTGGAGCACTTGCCTAGCAGCACAAGGCTCTGTAGTTGACCCATGGGGCTGGGGCTGGGGCTGGGGCTGGGGCTGGGGCTGGGGCTGGGGCTGGGGCTGGGGCTGGGGCTGGGGAGAGGACATTGAGAGCAAATAAAACTCTACTTTAAAAAGCCTCATGCCAAGTATCCACATAGTACCAATGCAGCATGAAGGTTAACGGAATAGGATACGACACAGAAGTGATATTCTAGAATGGTGGCTTTCAGACCCTTTGAAAAAAATAGTAATCTACAATAAGAAAACCATTTTCTGCTATCTTCACATAAAAACATTAGGATATATAATGAAAAAGTTAATGACCTGATATTTTGATGGTCATTCTGATATTTTCTATGTTAATGTCTTTCTCCCTGCTTCTTAAAGAAACACTAATGACACTGATTACTGGTCTAGTAGTGGGTTGTGCCATAGGTTTCAATGTGCTGCTCTAGAAATTCTAAGTTACAGTACAGCTAAGAAATGGAAAAGATCTATATACCACGAGTGTGGTAAGTTGCACAGAAGACTGAGGAGTGTTTTCGAGACAGAAAAGAAAGATGCAACTTCATTTTTTCCTGTGTATATGTGTGCTAGAGGTTAACATGAGATGTATTCTATGATTGGATCACTGGGCTTGCCGGCTGCCAGCCTAGCTCCAGATTCATTGAAGGTCCCTGCCTCAAGACAGTAGACAGTGAAAGAACAGGCCATTCAATATCCTTCTCTGGCTTCTGCATGAACACATATAGCCATGCACAGAGGTCCACAGATGTCACACACATTATCCCCAGCCACAAAACAAACATAAAAATGGAGTATGGACATTCTACAACAGGCTAAATCTTGAAACACCATGAAAGGTAAAAGAAGCCAGTTATCACAGACCACACATTTACATGAAATATTTAGAACAGGCATGCCTGCAGAGGCAGAATCCGGATTATTGGTTGTTTAAGATTGGGAGAAAATAAGGGGTAGCTTCTAGTAAGATTTTTTTATATATAGAATGATGAAATGTTAAAATAACTATAATGATAACCATACAATTCTGTGACTGCATGAAAAACCATGCTGGGGTATATAGCTCAGCTGGCAGTATTTGCCTAGGATGCATAAAACCCTGGTCTGATATCCAGCATCATACAAACCAAGAGTGTGGTACAAGCCTATAATCCTAGGACTTGGGAGGAGAAGGCAGGAGGATCAAGTTCAGTCATGCTTGGCTACCTAGCAAGTTCCAGGTTATGCTAGGCTACCCGAGAGCCTGCTTCAAAATAACAAAGAACCCACCAACCATACACATTGACTAGGAAAAGTATATGATGTATAATTTATATCCCTATAAAATTATTACCTTAAAAATCTCAGGCTGTTGAGATGGCTCAGTGGGTAAGAGCACCTGACTGCTCTCCTGAAGGTTCAGAGTTCAAATCCCAGCAACCACATGGTGGCTCACAACCATCTGTAACAAGATCTGATGCCCTCTTCTNGAGTGTCTGAAAACAGCTACAGTGTACTTACATATAATAAATAAATAAATCTTTAAAAAATAAAAATCTCACTAGAGAAGTTCCTGACCATCTTGCAAAGCTGGAGTGGGGCCTGTACAGTCACCACAATAGTAGGCACTGGCTGCAGTTATAACTCCTAATTAACCTGCTCACAGTACACCTACACTATAAACAATTCAAACAAAACAACAACTTATAAAACATCTTTCCAAACTTCAAATTCTTGGTAGTTTGAACTGTTTTCCAATAAGGAGAGGGGCTGTGCTTCCAAGTCTCAGCCTGCTGTCCCGCACTTGGAATAATAATCAAACACGTCGAGACTTCAAAGCAGCACTGGTTAAGAAACAAGTGCTGTTTATTGTGTTAGCTCTTCTGACGGTTCCTATGGAACATGAGGATATTTGAAGTTCTAGAAAACAACTTAGACCCTGCACAAACTGTGACAAACCATATCCTTAACCACTGACTTTAAGTTTGAGTTGCTTTCATCGGCTAGACACAATTTTATATACAACTGACACAGCAGTCAGTTGATTTGAGAAAATGATCAGAATGTGTAGTTAAGGAAAATGGAAACAAGTAAACCTGGCATCAAATAGTGCAGAGGGCACTTTCTACATCCCCCAAAGGAGAAAATTTAATTATCTGACAACACACTGCACCTTGTTGCTACAGTGGCTGTTGTTACAACGCCAGTTCTCTTGGACTGTTGGATTTAAAGATCACATTTTGCAGATGATTCCAAATCATACTTCAAGGTGGTGATTTTTTTTTTAAAGTACAATGCTCAAGGTATCATATATCATATATTGGTACAAAATCACAGCAATGACATTTATTTACTACGTGTCACTTTCATGTTATTCCATGGTCTAACTTTACTTCTTCAATGAAATTTAAGTGAAAAGGGCTATCACACCATGCTTGTTTATACGAATAAATGCTATTGGCGCATGAATAATGTTAAAAGGAAGGGCTACAGTGCAGTAGTTCATGAATGGCCTTATCATTCTATCAATTCAGTATGTACAAACAGATGTAGAAGTGAGGTAATTATGTAATGGTTTGTTCTAAATACTGAAAGTGCTGAGTTATTAAAGATATGGAAGTACCCATTAAAATTTTATTATTGTGCTGTTTCACTTAAAGTCTTTTAAAAATTAGAAGCAAAAAAATCAACTAGAGAATTAGCCCAAATTTGTATTTTCCAGATTGCATGACAAGTGAAGAGGTATTAATAATGAGATGTGCTTAGACACACAGCCAGCAAGAGCATGCCCAGCTCTTCTGGAGCAGGCTCTCCCGCCACACCCTGCACCTCCTCAGAGCCACACCTTATAGATGTTAATATATTACTTGTTAATCTGTTACTGTTCAATAAAGCATGTGAACAAGCTTTCCATGGACAGACACTATTAGGAGATGGGGAATTAAGGAGTGAAATGCAGCAACTATAATGGTGTCATAAAGGACTGAAGTATATGCCATAAAATTCTGAATTCTAAGCAAAAAGAAAAAAACATTTTCAGGGTGAGGAGCCCTCAGAGGAAAGGTGCAGAACACCACACAACGCTGCTTAGTGTTTTGGAAGTTGCAGGTGTTAACTGTATACATAGCTGCTATGTATCATTTATAGGCCATCAGCAAAATATGAAATTTTCATTTTACCTCTAAAACCATGTAAGCGTTAGTTTGAAAGTTTGAAGCTCTACCATCAAACAAGCTTGGAAAGACTACGTTAGGATCTAAAGCAGTAAGTACCATACACCAAATGCACAAGGACGGGACACTGAGAAAGCCGGGCAGGCAACAGACATTCCTAGTGCTCAGGAGACAGAGGGAGGAGGGTGGGGAGCGTAAAGCCAGCCTTGTGTACACAGTGAGACCAGGACTCAAGAAGAGGAACAGTAACAACCAATCAATCAAACACACACACACACACACACACACACACACACAAAAAATAAATAAAAAATAAAAAAAATAAAAAATAAAGAAAAAGTAAAAAGAAAAGAAATAGAGGAAAAATTGGCTTATAATGGGTCTGGTGTGGTGGCTCATGCCTGTAATCCAGTACTTGAGTTCAAGGCCAGCTTAGGTCACAATAAGTTCCAGACAAGCCTGACCAATAGTACCTGACTGTGTCAAATAAGGAAAGTCAGGGGAGAGATTACATGGCTCAAAGACGAGATGAGCAAGGCAAGACAGAGGACTGGTGACAGGAGTGTGCCCAGGTCACGGGTTAGTTCTGTCACTGACTGCGTCTCCTAGATCCAGGAAACAATCCAGAACATGACCTCCATGAGAAGTGAGGGTTTATGAAGTGAGCACTCAGTGCAGATCCAGGGTTTGGGAAAGCCTCAGCACTCAGGCTAGTCTGTAGCCATCCCTCAGATAGTTGGCTCATTCCCACTCAGTCCTCCTGGGGACAAGGACCGGCTCCCCCATCCATCATGAGCTTAAGTTTACTTCATTCTTTGAACAGAACTGAGTTTCAAAAAAATCAAAACTCCTTGCTTTTGATATTTTCTTCAGTTATGTTTGAGGTCAAGTTCATTCTTAAGTATTATGGCATATTACCCATACTCAGAAAAAAATTTAAATGAATATTAAAAATACAAGTGATACAGAAAACCTCCCCAAATTCCCATTTTACATCTATTTATTAAGCTAAAAATATTTTGGTTATTTGTTTTGTGTGTGTGTTTGTTTGTTTTTTGTTTTGTTTTGGCCATGAACTTTCAGGTTCCCTGCCTTCATCTCCCAAATTCTTGTATTATAGGTATACTGAAAAAAATTTCCAATTCTCTTCAATCTGAAGAAACCTACCCTACAAGGCACATTATTAAAAATGAGTTGGGTTTGTAAAGGAACCTTCTGCCCCAAAGTCTAGAGAATTGAGCTGTTGCTGTCTATCACACTTCTGAGTCTCTTCCTAGGGGGTCACTGTGATTAATGGGGATAGGAGAGGCCTGCAGGTGGGGAAATGAAACAAAGTGCCTTACTTCAAACACTTCAAACTCGCAGCCAACCATTGCACTGAGCACAGGGTTCCGAATGGAGGAGTTAGAGAAAGGACTGAAGGAGCTGAAGGGGTTTGCAACTCCACAGGGAAGAACAACAGTATCAACCAATCAGAACCCCAGAGCTCCCAGGGACTAAACTACCAACTAAAGAGTACACATGGAGCGACCCATGACTCCAGCCGTGTATGTAGCAGAGGATAGCCTTGTTGGGCATCAATGGAGGAGAGGCCTTTGGTCCTGTTAATGCTCGATAGATGCCCCAGTGTAGGGGAATNCCAGGGCAGGGAGGCGGGAGGTGGGTGGGTGGGCTAGCACCCTCATAGAAACAGGGGGACAGAGGATGGGATACGGGGGTTTCAGGGGTGGGGGACCGGGAAAGGGGATAACAATTGAAATGTAAATAAAGAAAATATCCAATTTAAAAAAAAGGAGGGGGAGGAAGGGGCTGATGGTTCAGCAGTTCAGAGGACCTGAGTTCTAGCTCCAGCACCCCCCTGGGAAGCTCACAACTGCCTCTTTATTCCAGCTCTCCAGGGAACCTCTGGCCTCTGCAGGCACTTACGCTCACATATGCACAAGCACGTATGTACACATACAATGAAAATATTAAAAATAACTCAAAACAAAAGTGAAGTAAAATACACACAAAAATTTACCAGAGACTTTGATCTATTTCAGGGATTTCAGCTGGAGAATTTGGCTTTCTTTACCACAGCTGGCAAAACACTGCTGGTAAAACAAAGTCCACAGATTTTTACTACAAAGGGGTCTGACTGAAGGAGATCTTCCAGCCTTTATAACTGGGCTGCTAAGGCGGCCGCAGAATCACAACCTGGTCTGCTCTCTTCTTGGAAATCTCGTGCTGAGCCAGATGTGTGACACACTAAATCCAGAAAACAGTACTTGGAAACTACTTCACAGTATTCTTGGTAATAACCTGCCAGGATAGAAGCCTGATGGTGCTTTTTAAGGGAGCTCAGAAGCCTGATGGTGGTTTTAAGGGAAGTCCATAAAAGAGATTCTTGATTGGCCACAGAAATTTGTTTCACAAAAGTACTTTTTCAAAATCTTTATTTGCCAAAATTCAATCTTTAGATGTCAAGTTTCCACCTTCTGATTTATTTGTGTGTGTGTGTGTGTGTGTGTGTGTATGTGTGAGTGTGTGCCCAGGCGCTCCTGCAGACGTCAGACAACCTCAGGTCTCTCCTCTGTGATGGGCTCGAGGATCTAACTCAGGTTTAGCAAACCTTTTATTTTCTGAGTCATCTTGCCAGCCCTAATAAAGCTAAAGTTTGATATTCCTTAGGAAATAGATAATTTCCAGCTTAGAATGGTTTGGACACACATTTTAAAAACTACATGACGTTGTGAGAACAATATAAATGCAACATAAATTATACTTTAAATTTTGATCTTTTTTAAAATGGGCCTAATACAGTAGGATGGCCTCTGTTTTTCTCAAGTTAACTAAAATATTTATTAAGTAACTTCTGATATCAGAAAAGTAAAACAGTGATCTCTAAACATAGAATAGTGGTACTGTGGTCACCATATAGAATATTTCTCTGTTCTTAAAACATCTCTTCCCCCTTACTCTTGCCTCTCTCTTGCCCTCCTGTCCCACCTCTCTCCTCACTCTCTTCCCCCTCTCTCCGTGTGGTCATGGCTGGCCTCTACTCTACTTCTCTCCTCTCCCCCCTCTCTGCCTTTCTGTGCCTCTACTACCCTCTTAACTCCCCTTCCCATGCCCTGAATAAACTCCATTCTATACTTAAAAAAATTTTTTTCCTCTATTTATGTTCATGCGTATGGATGCTTACATGTATGTCTGTGTACCTCATGCATGCAGCAAGGCCTAAGGCCATCCTAGGCCATCAGGTCCCCTGAGGCCAAAATTATCGATAGTTGTGAGTTGCCAGGTGGGTCCTGGAACCAAGAGCAGTAAGTGCTCTTAAGCACAGAGCCATCGCTCTATCCTGGGGTTATTTTCTCTTGCCACTGGGCACCCACTCAATCACAAACACAGTCAGTACTCTACACTGTAATAAGCACACACACACACACACACACACACACGTAGTATAAACACTGAAGTATTACTATATAGTGCTTGCTAGATTAGGTTTATGAATTAAATTCTCTGCTTATGAAGGATGTACAGGAAGCAACCCTGTCACAAGCTAAGGAGCATCTATACTGAGTTGGATTATCAACTGCTCCAAGCTCTGTTGTGTCTTGGGAACCTCTGAACATGATCTTATTTCTAGTGAGAGGAAGATGAAAGATTTTAACAGAGGAAATACACTCCAACAAAGTACAGGTGATGAGAGAGACAATGGGTTGCAAGCCTAGGAACTACACACATGGGTGGCATCCTCTAGAAGCCAGAAAGGAGGCATGGCCACATTTTCCCCAGAACCTCTAGAAGGATCTGGTTGGACACATCTTGAGACTGTAGCCTCCAGAACTCTGAGTATAATAAAATTCGGTTGTTTCCCACTATCTAGTTGTGTACTGTGCTATGGCAGCACTAGCAAAGCATGCTATTCCAATGGAATTCCCATGGAATACCTATTTAGGGAACATTTTGCTATCCTATCAGTGTGGAGAACACAATTCTGAAGAATTAAAACTTTGCAAAACTAAAGAAAAACATGAAAGCAGTAATTCAAACAAACATTTGATACAAGGACAATGAATTTTTCCCCATGCTGAGATCTCTGCTATGTATGGTAGACTGAAAAGTTTGAGGAAAATGAAGCAAGAAAATGTTATCATGTTAGATTATGAACAAAAATGTCTTTATAAAACCCCATGAAGATTCAACAAGAATTCCAATCATAAATACAAGTTGCAACAGGTCTTTCTTCTACCAGAACTGAGATGTTAAAGCAGGTACCAAATCATAAAACAGTAGTGTGATGAAATGCCCTTTTGACTTAAACAAGGGTGGGTTTCAAATGCCACATGTTCAGTAGACATTCTTGCTTTGTATGCATGCTCTCTGCCCTTTTCTTACAGAAGAAGCTATTAAAACCAATCTATAGCTTTAGCAGCATCCTGGGATTGGTTCCTTATGGTTATGAGAACATGTAAGAAGCTGGCTCAGGAGGAACGAAGTATCCACACGTCGTTGGTCTTCCTTCTTGATTTTTCTTGTGTTTTGCAAATTGTATCTTGAGTATTCTAAGTTTCTGGGCTAATATCCACTTATCAGTGAGTGCATATCAAGTGACTTCTTTTGTGATTAGGTTACCTCCTTAGACCAGGGAACAAAATACCCATGGAAGGAGTTACAGAGACAAAGTTTGGAGCTAAGACGAAAGGATGAACCATCCAGAGACTACCCCACCCAGGGATCCATCCCATAATCAGCCACCAAACACAGACACTATTGCTTATGCCAGCAAGATTTTGCTGAAAGGACCCTGATATAGCTCTCTCTTGTGAGGCTAAGCCAGCGCCTGGCAAATACAGAAGTGGATGCTCATAGTCATCTATTGGATGGGACACAGGGAGGAGTTAGAGAAAGTACCCAAGGAGCTGAAGGGGTCTGCAACCCTATAGGTGGAACAACAATATGAACTAACCAGTACTCCCAGAGCTCATGTCTCTAGCTGCATATGTAGCAGAAGATGGCCTGATTGGCCATCACTGGGAAGAGAGGCCCCTTGGTCTTGCAAACTTTATATGACCCAGTACAGGGAAACACCAGGGCCAAGAAGTGGGAGTGNGNGGNTAGGGGAGCAGGAGGGAGGGAGGGTATAGGGGACTTTTGGGATGGCATTTGAAATTTAAATGAAGAAGATATCTAATAAAAAATTGAAAGAAAAAAAAAGAAGCTGGCTCAGTGCTGCTGAGTGTCAAGTCCATGTTGTTATTGGATTCCACACTGATATCTGACTTTGATTATTAAGAAATAGACAAAAACCTTGCTGAGTTACTAATTTTGAAGACCTCTAATCATTCATGGGTGATCTAAATCCGTTTATTTTTCTATTGGGTAATTTCAAATACTCAAATGCAGAACCCTCCCATTGCTTCTCTCTGTGAACTTCTACCAATTACCACCCTTTGCCAATATTACCTTGTCCCTGTGTTCTGCCGACATGGCAGGGTGTGATAAATTCCTCATTCTCACTGGTTATAGAACTGGGCTCTTTCTAGTTGCCTTTTGTTGAGAAACTGCCTTCTTCTTAAGGGTTTGTTTACCTGAATTCTTTCTTTCCAGTAACTTTGCCCTAGTTTAGTCTTCTGTTTTCACCAAATCACCCTGGAAAAAAATATATAGCAAGAGGGGGATGTTTTCAAAATACCCAACTTTTCTTGAGCTCCTATGCTATGACTATTTAATTGCTTTAAGGAAGGAGTATGTTTTAATCATTGAATCTCATAACAACCCTGAGATGTAAGTACTGTTACCTCAACTTGATAAGGAAGAGTCTTAGCTACCTCTCTATTGCCATGTGAAGAAACACCGTGACCGAGCTGGTGCAAGGCAGCAGGCGAGCAAGCATGGTGCTGGAGCAGTAGCCGAGAGCTTACATCTGATCCATGAAGCATTAGGCAGAGAGTTGGCCAACTGAAATAGTGATGGTTTATTAACCCCAAAGCCCACCTTGGTGAAAGACCTCCTCCAACAGGGCTGCACCTCTGAATCCTTCTCAAACAGTTCTACCAAAGGTCTTGGGACTGAGAGACACGGACAGACAGGGACTACGATGATTAACCACTCAGATTCTTGAGCCTCCAGGAGCCATTCTTATTAAAACTACCACAGGAAGAACAAAGACATCAGAGACAAAACACTACCTATCCATAGTCACACTCTTATGCTTGGCTCTAGAACCAGAATTTTCTTCACCTCCACTCCCATTTCCAAAGTTTGAGTATTTTAGACTTAAAGTTGTTAAGATCTTTTTGCAAAACTTTTCAACTTCTTTCCTATCCCAGACTCAAATCAAGGTTCCCATTCTTGAATGTGAACTCTTGTGTAAAATATATATTTTCATGGACTGGCTATCTTCAAGATGAAGTTTATCTGAACACCAGAATGAAATGAAGGCTTTGGCACTTGGGAATTTAAATCTGATCAGGAACAAACAAACATCCCTGGTTATCTGCAAAACTCAATGATCCACACAACGGAATCTAGACAATAATTAAAATACTTAACTTCAAACAGGAAAGGGCTTTTCTAGATCTTGGTACCTAGATTACACATGCCCCATTATTTTACACAGAACGGTGACCGACATGAACTGCTGTATAGATTTGCTGATTCTTTTTTTTTTTTTTTTTT
>NC_034590.1:164342045-164355612 GCF_900095145.1 Mus pahari | reverse complement strand
AATAATAATAATAATAATAATAAACCAACAAAAAAATATGTGCTGAGTTCGAGGCCAGCCTGGTCTACAAAGTGAGTTCCAGGACAGCCAGGACTATACAGAGAAACCCTGTCTCGAAAAACCAAAAAAATATGTGCCAAAAGTTACCAACACATGTATTCCCAATATTTCCATCCAAAGAAAAATGGAGGGAAAAGTTATATCATCCCATTACTATCCTTTTAGCATGTAAAGTACTCCAAATTCTACCACCTACATATATAGTTCAAAGACAGTTGCTCTTTGATAAGTACATCAGAATAGAATGTTAAATATACACAATTAATAAGATCCGTCAAACTGTTGTGCATGAGATGTCAGCACTTTTGTAGCAATGCAAGGAGTTGAAAATACTGTCGTTACAAATGCTTTCTCTCTGTCTCTCTTGTAGACATGACAAGGATATGAATAAAGTTCCATTAAATAATAGAAAAAAAAATAGCCTTTGAAAAAGTCATGTACACCTTACGTTCCAGTTCAAAGGAATTAGTAAGTATGCAGTCAAGAGTTAAAAACAGGAAAAATTGGAGGCTTTGTTTTCATAACAATTTGAAGCAACTTATAATATTTTTGAACTGGGGCTACTTTCATGTTAACTCACTAGGGAGTAAACTTTAAGTTCCAGTTTTGTGCCACTCATGTCTGAAGGATCCACTTCTATTGCTAGCTATCTTTAAATTCAGGCTTGAAGCCGCACTCTTGTCTTTCTGTGGCTCACAAAGACTGGACTCACAGTCCACATCAAGTACGTTACTGTCAAAGAAAAAGCCATCTTCATGGCTTAGTGATTTAAGTAGTTTTCCAGCGTTTGGGGAACATGTTGTGTCTACTTTAGATGTCAAGCAATAGTGCTATACTCTTGTGGAAAGGCTACTGAGTTTTATTGTAAATGTCTAAACGGAGGCATGAACACTACTGCTGCAGGGCTCTTGGCTGCTACTGAGAAGCAAGAGCCAGTTGTTACATCTTTTCCCCAGAATACTATTTCCCTAGTTCCTCCCACTAAGGTAGAAAAACATCTTGGAGTCCCATCTGTAAAACAAAACAAAACAAAACAAAACAAAACAAAACAAAACAACCAACTTAGAAGGCTAGGGATGTACCTCAGTCAGAGCACAAGACTGGTGCACCCCCGCCCCCACCCCAGGACACAGTCCTCAGCATAAGAAACAGGTAGGGTGGCACACATGCTTAGAAGCCCAGCACTTGGGAGGTAGAGCTAAAATCAAAAGTCTGAGGTCATTCTTGGCATTATGTGTTCCAGGTCAGCCTGGGCGGCACGAAACTGTCTCAAACAAAACAAAACAAACACACAAAACATTAGGAATCATGGTAGCAGTGTTGGTGTGATCTAAAATAACATGCAGGCTCTGAAAAATGGCTTTAAGAGACTTCAAAGGCCTATCACTCTTAGGTTTAGTGGGAAGTGGCTTTTCTCCCAAACATTGGCGGCTCTCCCTCTTATCTGCATTACTTGGGTATCAGTCTCTGTCTTGAGAGCGTATCCAAAGCCAACTCATCCCATCAAAACCAGCCTCCTCTACTCCACTGCCCCTAAAGTACTCCGTCTCATCCGCAGAGAAACTGGACCAACAACTTCTTTATTATGCACTTAAAAGTTACTCAACAGGGCCACTGACCCATAATATTGCACTTTTTCTACATAAGAATAAACTAAGACAGATTTACAGCAAACTTTAGGACTGACCAAATTGAATATGTGCCCATGGTGGTTGAGGTAATAAATACTGTGACTCACATTTAAAATTAATTAATTTGACTACAAGTCATTAAAGTGAAGCATGAGGTTATAAAAAGAGCAATTTTTAATTTTAAAAAGCTATACTTATTACATATACTAAGGCCAGAAACAAACAATAGTATAAAAATATCACCTTTTGGGCTGGTGAGATGGCTCAGCGGTTAAGAGCACTGACTGCTCTTCTGAAGGTCCCAAGTTCAAATCCCAGCAACCACATGGTGGCTCACAACCATCCATAATGTGATATGACACTCTCTTCTGGAGTGTCTGAAAAAGCTACAGTATACTTACATATAATAAACAAACAAACAAATCTTTTTTTTTTTTAATCACCTTTTAAAGAGGAAGATGGCTGAGTGGGTAAAGTGCCCCAGTACAAGCACAAGGACCCGAGTTTGGACTGCCAGCACCTACAAAGAGGCTATGAGACACACACTGTAACCAAAACACTGTAGTGGGGAGGGTGTATGGACAGGCAGACTACTGTAGTCAGTCAGCCTCCTCCATCAGTGAGCTCCAAGTTCCCTGAGAGCCCCTGCCTCAAAAAGTAAGGTGGATAGTGATAGGGGAAGATTCTTGATCCCGAACTCTAGCCTACATTCACACACACACACACACACACACACACACACACACACGCACACTCACAGGCACAGGCACACATACACAGACATATACACACAGACCTGGGCAAACACACACACACACACACATACACACACACACACACACACTGTAAATTTGTGAAACTGGAAACGATAGCACTTATGAGAGTCTGCCATTTCAAAACTGAACTGAATCTGAGGCTTTCCCCTGCTTTCATGCTGTGTGTGAAAATTCAAAACAGGCTTCTGAGTGAATATACACTTCACACCACAAAGACAGATTTGAAGTAATGCACTCTCCATGTTCCACATAGGCAAGAGCGGACTGAGCCTACACAGGTCCCTCCTGGTACCTCCGGCCTTCTCTGCTTCATTCTTGGTATCTGTCATGACTCTTATGTTCAGCAGTTATTGATGGTCCGATGTACTCTGAAGCTCAGCCAAAGCTTTTTTTAGAAGAATACTCAAAACAAAGCAAATATTGGCTTAGTTATGACACTTGTTGTTCTAAAATGTTAATAGCCTATTGTTCACTGTGGTTGTCTCAACAAGATAATACATTGAAAATCAGCATTTCCTGACAGGAAGTGAATTCCCACTGTCACAGGGCTCCAGGCAAACACTGGGCTCCCAGGGAGGACTGCGTCAGACCTGAGCAGCAACGTGACCCGTCTGTTTCTGTTCCCCCAACCCCCTCCTCCTTTCCTTCCTCCTCCTCTTCTTTATCCCTCTCCTTTAAAATGGATTTCTGCTTCAGCTCAAACCATTATCTGTTTGTCCATTTTACTGTCAGTGAATTGTTTCCCTGAAACAGCTTCAAATGTTTAAGCAAAGTTTGTTCAACATCCTGTAGTGAGCAGCATCCTGTATATTCATAACCATGGGGAACTTCCTCCACTGAAAATGTCACAATAGACAACTGATGAAGAAGCTATCAGAATGTGTCCTCAAAACACGGCACCAGCATTTCCAAGCCTTGATTTCATGTAAGCAATTGCTTAAAGAAATCATGTCTGAAGCACAAGAACGGCAGCAAGCCTTCCCATCTCACAAATTGTAATCCGGAAAACTGAGCTTTAGCTGATTAGTTTAAGGACTACAACACTTTAATTCATCGAGAGGTTGATTAATAAAGACAGCAGATCCACGGACACAAGAGTGCGGACAGTAACTGACACTGCTTCAATGGCCTTCTTTTAAAAACTGAAAACGAGCTGTTCTCATGTATTTTCACAAACTCAAAGTCTAACAAGTTCTTTGCAAATGTCCACACGCCAGCTGACAATAGGCAACAGAGAACTAGGAGTCACGCGTGGTACCACACACCTATGATCCAGCATCCGTGAGACTGAAATGGGAGAGTTAGGAGGTGTCAGGCAGGCCTGGTCTATGCAGTGAGGCTCCATCTCAAAACAGAAATGAAGAAAGAGGACTAGTCAGGAGATGGCAGTGGGGCCATCGCAGGCACCAGGGTACTCGTGTAGGACAGTAATACACCTGTACTTATACGCTGCTCAGAAAAGATCCTAGTTCCTTACCATTACTTGATGAACAGCAGACCCACATATTTCAGGCAGAGCAGGCTTTCTGCAGAGAAGCCAGTGTAACAAACACACAGACAGAGAGCCCCCAACTCCCAGGCCTTAGGAGACGTCTCACCATGCAGCTGTGACTGCAGATGCAGTTTTCACTGCTCTTTGCTTCTCTGTCCAACTCGAGCATGAGATGAAAACTGAAGCCGGCACCGCTGACTACCTTATGTGTGACACAGCAGAACTCCCAGACCTTGTTACCTTTTAACTCTCGTGGCAGGATGACCTTGTACAGGTCACTTCCCAGCCTGCTTCCTCAGCACTAAAGCAGAACACTGATGGTGTCAAGTAGTGCCAGTTTCAGCAGTCAAGAGGCAAGGGGAGAGCGAGAGGGCTAAAGTATGAAAGGATTCTCAACAGAATACCCGAATCCAACTCGTAAAGTTGCAAGTCCCACACAGCGCTGTGTGAGTGGGGGTCAGCGGAGAACTTGTAGGAGGTGCTTTTCTCTTCCCATTATGTGGGTCCTGGAATCTGAACTCAGGCCTTTGCTGCAAGTGCCTTCTAAGACACCTTACTGTCCCTTGGAGACTTTTATTTTTCCTCCCCCCAAAAGCCCTAGGATTATCTCCTAAAGGTTGGATCACTGAAATTATCAAGACCAACTTAAAGCAAGTATCATTTCACAATTTTCTCTCAATGTTTGACCAAAAGATGTGGCATTACTTCTGGAATGGGCTTTACATTGTTGAAAAAGAACCATCAGGAAAGGATGCTCTGTAACATACAGAATAATATCCACTGCTCCCTCCACAGCCTTACAGATAGCTTAGACCATATTCAGATAAAGTACAGACCATATGATATGTATGTATGTATGTATATATATATATATATATATATATATATATATATATATATAATAAATGACATTGAATTTCAATAACAAATCATATAATTTGGATCCTTTAAGTTAAATCAACACATTGCAACAAAAGACTACATACATACTGAAGTCGGAAGGAGGGCTAAAACTCATCTATCCAGCCTCTCAATTTACAAGTGATAAGAAAGGATAAAAAGAAGTGACTTGGTACCCTAATCCCATAATCTCACATTCAACCAGTTACCAGGCTTCAAATCCAACATTCTTTCACTATTGTGCTGAAAACTCTCCCCCGTGGAGCAGTTCTTATCCTCTCATGCATGGCTGGGTATAGGAAGGTAGGTGAGGGTTCTGCTTTCATGAAGCATGTCATTCTTCACTACAGCTCACAGGCTCTGTCTCGAAACAGAGGCAGTGAAGCAAAAGCACTTCCAACAGAGGGAATCTATGGGAAGCAATCTAGAATGGTCCAGATAGCATCAAAACAAGAGCGATTGGTCAAGAGCCCATCTGAGCATACACTGAAGTATAACACAGCATTCATTAGACAGCCTCTCACCAAATAGGCGCTAAACACATAATATGTATGTATAGCTCATTTGACATGGAATTTAAAAAGTCATCTAAGTATTTGAGCATATACACACATATTCATATATATTCATTGGAAATGTCTGGAGAAATAGAGAAGAAATAACTCCTTGGGGAGTAAGGTTCAGGGGACTAGGGTAATAAAGACATTGTCAAAAATGCTTTTATATTCCTTCATATTTTTACAAGTTTGATCAATATAAACAAATCCAAGGTTAGGGGAGCAGGGTCAGGGGAGGGTATAGGGGACTTTCGGGATAGCATTTGAAATGTAAATGAAGAAAATATCTAATAAAAAATTGGAAAAAGAAAAAGAAAAAAAAAATCCAAGGTGTGCTTCGACAATGACAGAACAGCAGCAGCAGCAGCAGCAGAGACAGCAACAACAACAACATCAACAACAAGGTGCCCTGGAACAGAGGGGAACTGTAAGCCCAGGCAGCAACTTCTTGGTGAGGAAGATGAAGGGACTCTGCCAGCCCAGGCCTAGCCATACTTGCCCATCATAGCTACTTCTCTAGAGAAGACCTTCCAACCTTCCCGTGTCAGCGTGTGTGTCAGTTTTCCTGAGCAAGGTATGGCATGAATGAGTAGAAATATGTCCAGTATTCCTACAGCAAACAGGAAAGGTCTGGGGACAGATATATAAGGCCTGGTAAAAATAGCTGCTCTATTCTCTTTTTATATTATGTAATTTTAAGAAAAATAAGAGTATTAGTAGATATTAACTATTGATTTTTAAATAAAAGTCCCAAATAAAAACACATTTTAAAATAGTCTAATTTCACAATTAACAACAAACTGGCTATCAGGCTTGGCTTTGGCAGAGCTGTGAAAGCTTAAGCCCAATGCTCTTTCCCTACAGGTAAGGCACAACAGAGTGGGTCAGTAGACTAGATTCAACACTTTCAAAAGAAACGGAAAATACTAGATTGTTTTCTATATTACAGGAAAAGTTTATTACCAAGATAAAGTGATACATATGTGGGTTGGATCGCAATGCAAAATATATTGGAGGAAATTTTAAAAGCTACTTAGTCAAATCTATACAGACAGCAACTGTAGGCTGAGGCCAGAAGGTATTCAAAGAAGGCGCACAGTTACACCAGACAAGCTGGCTGCATTTCTACCTGGAATCCATTTTCTGGATGAGCTGATATATAGCATCCCAGATACTAGATCTCAAATGTCTTTAAATTCCTGAAAGCTACATCTAATGCAGGGCTTTAGTTTTCTTGTCATTTATAAGAATGAACCTAAATTGTGAGCTAAATAATTTTTGCTCAGTTCTAATACATTCTCTATTGATGTTTCTGGATAAGTGTTTTTCATTACAAAGAGATTTAGAGCCCTCTAACCTGGAAAGTATCTAGGAGTGCTAACCTGGATTCCTAATTTCATAGGTGAAGAACATAATGTCCAAAATAAGCTCATCTCTCGATTGCCTTCTCAGTGACTGCAGACTTACTTTATTCTTCCCTTCTGGCCAAGTTAGAAGACAGTTAACTTATAAACAAGTGACAGAGGAAGCTGAAGCAAGGTGTTGGCAGGAAGTTTAAGAACAAAAAAGATGACACAATGTCACGCCAAAAGCGCTACAGAAATCTGCCAGTTTCCACATTTGAATATGATTTTGACTGGGGCAGGCTATTAAACTTGCTTGCACTGAATGGGTGTGCCTATCCCTGAAAGTGCATAATGAACAAAAATAACACAGAGACGCATCACAAATCCCGGCCTCTCTTGACAAGCCCACTCCGGTCAGTACACTGCCTCTCTCGACAAGCCCACTTCGGTCAGTACACTGCCTCTCTCGACAAGCCCACTTCGGTCAGTACACTGCCTCTTTCGACATGTCCACTTTGGTCAGTTCATAATTAAACACTTTATAGGCATTGAAAATCCAGCTACAAACAAAACCCGGACTTCTGAGAAGAGAGGGTGAAAAAAAAATTGCTCAACACAGACCTCACTGAACAATAATTCTCCTACAGTTCAACTTACTATTCACGTCACAAATTCTAGAGAGAACACAGGCACGGAACCGACAGAACTGCCCAGGCATGGAACAGAACTCTGGGCTGCAGCCTGCCCCAACTCTTTCAGCAGCAATAGGACAAAGCCTCGTTATGACAGAAATAAAGGCCCTTTAGAGGCTGCCTTGTTTTAATTCAATGAACCCACTCTTACACACAAAGTTCATGTCACGATGTCTCGAAATGCAGTACTGCCCAATTATGCTGTAAAAGTGACTAATACATTCAGTACAAAAACCCTTCTTTTAACACTTTAATGTTAAGAGATTTGCACACTTGGTAGACTACTGGTATTTCCCTCCCTTTAAATAGTCAATGATAACCACAAACAGCTAAAAGCAAGACCAAGTAGATAGATAGCACGAGAAAAAGCAGACAAATGACCTTAAACGATGAGCTGAGAGCCACAGCTTGCTTCCCAAGACAAGTACAGTGTGCTGCTGGTGACTGGCACAGGCTTAGCCAACCTCCTCAGCTTTGTCACCTAGGCTAGGAGCTCTTGGTAATAGAATACACAAGCCACTACTTACAAAACCCCCGAAGCCTCTGCACATCTCTGAAACTTGTTTCTGTGTGGCAACTCTGATGCAATGCAGCCCTAAAAATGATCTTTGTTTTAAGCAGCAAGATATCCACACAATGTGGTTAGTGCAAGGGTGGAGCCCACTCTGGGGGAAACAACACACCCAGACAGATTTCAGTCAGAGCAAACTGCACATTAATATTGCCACAGCATTTTCCAGGGCCCCAGAGTCAAAATTCATTGGTTAATTCTTCTCAAAGGGACAGGAAAAGTCCAAGTCTGTGGATCAGCTTTCCTGCCATGGCATCAACGAACAACAGGCCCATTTCTTGCTGAGAAGAGATAGACTCGTTAGGCAGCCCATGCAGCTCAACCCACACACGGGTGGGTGGAAATGATCTACTGTTAAGGAAGTCCAACCATGCCAGCTTCTAAGTTTAGCAACAGCAGTTTTTACATATCTCAAGGTGTCAGAAACATCTCTGGCTCTAGAATATTACTCTAGGGGACTTGAACATAATACAAACTATTTTTTCCTCCTTACCAATCCTCTACTTTTAGCAATATCGAAACAATAAAAGCATGACATTTCCAATTAATAAGAGTTGTCTTTAAAACAAGGATGTCAGGCTGAGTAGATGGCTCCCTAGGTAGGGTCACTTGCTGCTAAAAGTCTGATGACTTTAGTATAATTCCCAGAACACACACGGTGGAGAAAGGTAACTGACTTCTACAAGTTGTCATCAGACCTCCATACATGAGCCCATGTATGCAAACACACACACACACACACACACACACACACACACGAAAAAAAGAAAAAAGAAAAAATTTGAGAGGCTTCACAACTCTCATGAAATTAACTCAATGTGATCCCACTCTGGTGTGTTTTTGACCTACCAGATATTGATATTTCATCCCTACAGAGAGGTGCCATGTTCTAGAGTTCTCTTCCAAATGGATGTGGTCAGAAATGTCTGCTATGGCTCTGAAGACCTCGGGCAATCCCAGACCCACTAAATGCCATACACAAAATGACATGGAAGGATAATTTAATGTCTGCTCCCTGCCACACGATCTACAGTCCAACCTGTAGAATCAGTCTAACCCATCCAGTGCACCCCTGCACTCCTGAGTAACCTCTGCAGCTCGAGAACTTCTGATACCCGGAATCATGGAAAGTTAAAAAGATTTTTGGTTTAATTTTTATCTTAACATTTATTTGTTTATTTGGTTTTTGAAATAAGGTGTCTACGAGTAACCTGGACTATCCTGGAACTCATTCTCTAGACAGGATGGTTTTGAACTCAGAGATGCACCTGACACTGCCTCCTGAGTTCTGGGCTTAAAGGTGTGGGTTACCAGAAAGCTTATAAATTTTGTATTTTAAAAAATATACATATAAAGGAAAAAGGATGTGATTTATGGACTTTCTTTGGTATGATATTAAATGTGTATATAAAAGAGAAAATAATTTTGTTGATGATCCTAAATCATACTTCAAAATTTTTCACAATAATCTACTAACAAGTTTTATAAGAATTTTAGTTTAAAATTTTATTATGTGACTTTTTTCCAAATAAGATATTCTATAGAATACAAATACAAGTACTATATAAAAATCTTTTAAGATAATTTTCAGTATTAAATTTATTATTAAACAATAATTATTTAATTGGTTTTGAACAAATACCACTTTCTGCACATATATACTCAGAGGTTCAAGTTAATTTTTCATTCTATAATCTACGATTAAATAGATTTCTCTGATTAAAATATCCAATCATGTTTTTTTACAGTGTCATGAATTATTTACATATAATGTAAAACAAACAATAGAAAAGGTTTTGAGAGAAATCCAGGAAAATGTTTAATGATCAATGTCTTATTACCCTCCACAACTGTTATACCCTCATATTGGAAGAAAAAATCACTACGGAATACTAGACATCATACTATTCTGAGATGTGGCCTGGAACACCCTCTTTAAGGACCTTATGGAAGGGATATTCACTGCTCTAGCCTTTCTAGGATTATGAGGTCACCCCTGAAATGAAAAGTAACCATTCCAAACTTCCTTTCAAAGTGCAGGCACCTGGTTAGTTACTTCCCACCATCTGTGGAATTATGAGTCACTTGCTACCAACCTCTGTCCCTTATCACATCACCCAGTACTGCACAGCCCAAAGGTGCCAGCTTTTATTACTTATTAGAAAAATCTTTTCTTAATACTTTTGGATACACACTGTTGGAAATGTTTGTTTTCAAGTCAAAATTCACTTTCACAGCTGCAAAGGAAATGACAGGAGAAGAAAAAAGCAGCCAATATATATCAGCAATTAATTCCATCCACAGCTGCCCAGTTGTTTGTGTGTGGAAAATCAGTCTGTTTCCTTTTGGGGCTTTCAACGACTGAAAACTGACACTGAACATTCAGAGACATGAGCTGCTTGTGACGTGTCAGGAATGTGCCTAAGATCACATTCAGGAGACAAAATGAAATCCAGATTCTGTTTTCTTGGGGCTTGTCATTATTATTTCATAGTTTTAAAAACTCAAAAATATCCCAATCATAGAGAGAAAAAATACATTTTAAAAATTCTCATTTCTGAGTGTTACCCTTCCAACAGAGAGGAAAATCTGGCAATGACATCAGATTTAGTAACAAGAGTAGACACACTGATTTATTGGCATAGACAAGGTGTGACATTCTTAGGAACCCACATGGCCCATAATTAAATAAGGTTAATACTTACTTGTGCGCGCGCGCACACACACATTCATATTCATTCTCTCTCTCTCTCTCTCTCTCTCTCTCTCTCTCTCTCTCTCTCTCTCTCTCTCTCTCTCTCTCTCTCTCTCTCTCTCTCTCTCTCTCTCTCTCTCTCTCTCTCTCTCAGGAAATGGTACTTATACCACAATCATGCAGTAAGGCAAGTTTTTCTAGTTAGTTCAGACATTATCTGACATACACACATGTCTGTCATTTTACACATATTTACAGATCCAATCCTCTAGGGTAATGGTCAAGGAGTGAGACTTACTTTCTTCTGCTCATCAGCTTTGTGGATTTTAGTGAAAGCATCTTAAATGCCAGAGGGCTTAACAACCACAGTGTGGGATCATGTAACTCAAAAGGGAGCTTACCCTCAGGGTTGGAGAGATGGCTCAGTGTGTAAGAGGACTGACTGGTCTTTCAGAGGACCTGGGTTCAATTCCCAGCACCCACATGGCAGCTCACAACTGTCTGTAACTCCAAGATCTGACACTCACACAGTCATACATGCAGGCAACCAGCAACACACATAAGACAAAAATTAAAAACAAAAGGAGCCTATGCCCTCTCTCTGCCCTTCAACTCCCACTTTATCTTAAATGTTTGTCATTTAAATCATGAAAATGCCATTGCTATACTATATTTTCATGTATAAAATAAATTAATTTTCAGTAGATAAAAGGCTATGACTAGTTATTATGAAAGTTAAAAGAAAAAGATGCATAAAAACTAAAATATATTTTAGTTTTATTGTTGTTTTTGCTTTTTATTTGTTTTTTTTTTTTTAATGAAATGAGAAACTTGCTATCTCTATGACTGAATTCTTAATCCTAAGGGCACTCACCTTTCTGTTTTGTTTACCAGTCAAGATCAGCAGCATAAGAGTTCAGGTACTCCTAATCCTTGTACAGTCGCAAACATAATATAGATGGGGCATTCATTTTGCCCCTTCACCCTGACCAGGGTCTGGTACCAGAACTCAAGCCAGCATAACAAATTGCCTCAACTCAAGTCCTGAAGCCTGGAGCTTTGTTTATTAAATAAATGCACTTTAAATATGTGGTAGACTGAAAATAGAATACACTATCAAAAATGGGCCTTTTTCCTTCCCAGTAAACGTCATCTAGTTGAAAACACACAGGGGAGAAAGAGAATCATCTCTGCTCATGTGACATTACCTCTAGAAGTACGGTATAACCATTAGTGAAAACCTTTGTCTGGCAAGATCCAGCTCTGTGGGACACTCAGTCTAGCTTCAAATACCCGGGGGAAGGAACTTCCCCACCTACAAGATGGCTAAGGAACACTGGTTCTGTGTAAGCTATTTATCAGACTAAACTAATGACAGGTTATGGGCTGGACCAACATTCACAAGACTCTTCATGAAGGCCTTTGATAGGAAATTTAAAAATGTGTTTCCAGTAATTAGCTTACTATAATTTTTAATTTCATTTCTATTATTTTGTTTTTATGTGTAGGTGTTTGTATGTGTGCATGTACACATGTGTGCAGGTATCTACAGAGGACAGGTCTCTAACCCTCCTGAGCTGGAGTTACAGATGGCTGCTGTCAGCAGACTGGAGCAGCCCAATCTGGGTGCTGGGAACCAAATTCGGGTCCTCTGGAAGAGCAGGACATGCTCTTAACTGCTGAGCCATCCCTGTAGTCCCTTGTATTTGAATTATATCTTTGCTATTTCATTGTAAAAACTAGCTAAGGTGGGACACTCAGCCAGCAGGCAAAGTGCCAGCAGAAGGTGAGAAGTCAGAAGACAGCAGGTGTAGTGACAGGCCTGGCACAGAAATGAGCACACAGGACGCCATCAGAGGAATGCCACCAAAACAAGGGAGACTGGTGTGTCTCACATACAACCCTACAGCAGAGACTGAAACCAGAGAGGTTAAGCAAGCAAGGTTATGCCACCAGTGGAACTGGATAAAAAGATCAGAATGTGGGTAGGTAAGAAGTGTCTGTGGTGGAGGGCTTGCTGTTCAGCCTCATGACTTGAGTTTGATTCCTAGGTCCCCAGGGCAGAAGGAAAGAACCAACTTCTACAAGTTATTCTCTGATCTTTGAAACCACCCCATAAAACCTGTAGTAGTAGTAGTAGTAATAATAATAATAAACCCTTTAAGTGTCTTCGTAATCATAAGTCATTTATTACAATAGGCCTAGTTTATATTTAGACTCTTGATTAAAGAAAGCTCAGTTTGGGGGACAAATTGTACAAGAGATTTAGCTGAGGGAGTAAAATTCAAAGGCAACCCAAGCCAATGTCTGATCATGGTGAGCTCAAGGTACGGTCAGCAGAGCGGTCTGCGGCCCAGCGGCTCCAGGCAGAGAGGCTTCTGAACGGTGGGGGTGGGGGTGGGGTGGGGCTCAGGAGAAGCTTTGACTTTTTTCAGGGTTTCTGTTTCTCAAGAGGGGCTATACCACAAGGCAACCCTTGGTAACTTAGAAGACAAGTTACCCCTCTGAGCTTGTGAGTTAAAACTCCTGTCTGACAAAGCCTCTGCTACATCCTCTCTAATTCCTCATCTGGGGAAGACAAAGGTTTCACTTACTCATCCTGTTTAGATGGTTGCAAAGGAAAGCAACCACTACAGCGTAAAGCCTCAAGCTTCACTGCCCTCTGCTCACCTCCAGCATGGCACTCCTTACATCTATTCACACCTCTCAACTTAAAGGCAGGGCCACTTAGCACAAATACTATGGATGCTAATGATGTCCTTTGCTTCTGTAATGCTTTGGTAGACTACTAATTGTTAAAAGACAGTATCCAGCTGGGCGGTGGTGGCGCACGCCTTTAATCCCAGC
>NC_034590.1:164301099-164341982 GCF_900095145.1 Mus pahari | reverse complement strand
AAACCCTGTCTCAAAAAAAAAAAAAAAAAAAAAAAAAAAAGACAGTATCCAGGATTCAAAAGTAGGCAGGACATAATGACGATGAACACCTTTAATCTCGCATTCAGGAGGCGGAGGCAGGTAGATTTTGTGAGTTAGACAGCCTGGCCCATATAGCACGTTTCAGGTCAGCCAGAGCTACACAATAAAATCCTGTCTCAAAACAAAACAAACACAAACCACGCAGAGGCTTTAAAATGTAGCAATTCTAAAAGAGGAAGTTAAGGATGAATGAAAGATGATCAATGTTTAAAAAAATAGCCCTTTCTTCCTTGACCAAAACAAAACAAGCCTACCAAGGTAAACAGCAATATTTTGCAAATTATTAATTGTAGAGATTAGCTGTCATCCCCATTTACAGACAAAAGTTAAACTAGTAAGATTGTACTATACTGCCAAGGTTGCCAAACCTGAGGTGCAATAACAAAGCAGGCTTTGGCTCTTTGAAACCAGTGATAACAAAGACTACAGAGGAAAAGAAGACAGGCGGGGCTGGAGAGAGAGCTCAGCAAGTAAGCTGCTCTCCTAGCAGCAGCCTCAAGTTCAGTTCCACACCCATGCTACAGTACCTGGAACGCCAGCTCCAGAGAGCCCAAGGCCCTCTTCTGGCCTCTGCATGCGCACAAGCACACATTTTTTTAAAAAAGACAAAAAATAGAAGAGCAAATAAATTATATACTAGTAAAAAATACCCCAAGATCATAGGTCTAGCGGCTTATTTACTTGTGAGGCTGAGTTAGAAGTGTTTTTAAGTTCCAGTATTAAGAGACTTGCATGGCATGTACAAAGTCCTACATTAATTCCTACTGCACAAAATAAGTGAATTTATGAATAAAGCAAACAATAAAAATACAAAGCCTGGGATATAGCTTAGTGAGAGTACTTGTCCAGGCTTTCTCAGGTTCTGAGTGGGGATTCATTATCATTTTTGAGCTGGAGGGTCTCACCCTGTAGTCCTGGCTGATGTCCAAGTCTCTGTGGGACCCAGACTGCAATGACTTCTTTATCCTTCTGCTTAAGTCTCCCAGGTGATGAGATAACAGACAAAACAGAACCATAAAAACCACTGCACACAGCCGTGAACAGAGAGACCTGCCCTGCGCCTTTCTGTGGGACTCTTCTCAACCTTCTGTGAGGCACACTGCCTAAGTTCCCATACTGACAATTCAACAAGCAGTGCCCTCCTGCGGATGCTATCCTCAGATGCTGCTGTGTGCTCTTCCTGAGAGGACAGAGAGAGTTTAGACACTTTCTCCCATCTCTGCCCTCATTCTGCAGCCCATGCACCATTCTGTCTTCAGCTAAAACTGTCCTGAGGTGTTTCCCCATTCTATAGCCAGTAGGCTTGTCAGCTACTGGGCAAACTGGCATGAGAGGAAAACAAAACAAACAAAAATGTTTTATAAATATAGCTCTGATGTGAATTTTGCCCCTGGGTATTAATAAAGTATCAACTTACTCTATGGTAAATCTACATTTACTTACCAAGCGCTCATGTTGACATGATGTCTAACACTTATGTTTAAAGTCCAATTTGGTAAATCAATTCACCAATAAAATATTTTTTCTACATCCTGCTTGAATCCATTTATCCTACTAACAACAATTTATTGCACACCTACTATGTACCACAGTCTCATGGCAGAGACTGAAACAAAAACAAAAACAAAAACAAAACAAAACAAGAGTGCTCTTGACCCTAAAATATTATCAACTCAGTGTATACAAGGAGAAGGTAACTTCCTAAACAGTAGTAATAGTGTATTGTTGTGGTACCAATCATGTATTAGATATTCAGAGAAAAGACCCAATGGGAAAGGTTCCAGGGATCCTATGTTGGAACTTGATTTAAAAAGCATATATGCTATGAAAGGCGGAGGGAAAAGACATGCAAAGACAATATACTTCTTAAAGTTGTATCTTATATATATAGCATTACTTTACACTAAAATATGTGCTATTGCAATCAATGCTAAAGAAATTATCACTGGTTAACAATGTATAGTAGTGGTTTGTATAATTTCACTTACAAGGAGCCTACACTATTAGCAACTTGCACAATTCTGTGTCATATGCTTATACTGTTACTTTAACCTTTGACCTACATGCTAAGGAAAGAAATCCAGGAGCCATTTACATACTTTTTGGGAAGAATCCCTGTTTGTACCCTGGGCTAAACAATGACATAAAAATAATTCAGCCAATGAATTACTTATTACTAGTTAACTAATAAATTAAGCTGGCCAAACTGTAATCTGCCACACTGTTGTCACTTCAGGAGGCCCAGGAAGGCTGCAGGTTGATCCCAAGGTCAGGAGACTGAGGCACACTCAATGCAGGAAAGCAGATAAGTCAACAGGCTGAAGGCTTTACAGGCATCAAGCCTAAGAGGCTACATTCTATAGGAAGGGCTAAGGAGAAGGGGAGATGCTGATGACAGAACACCTAAGCAATTAACTTTTGTGGACTGAGAAAAACAACATCTGGAGTAGACTGGGAATGTAGCTGAGTGACAGGCACAGCCCTAGGAAGGCCTTCAGTTTGACACTGAGCTCTGGAAATAAAAGGGGTGAGGGCTAAAAGGATGAAAAGAACTCTCTTTAAAAGTGAAAGGAATTATGTCAAATTACTGATGATTAAATATTTTGACCAAGTTACTTTTGATATGAAATTTTAATATTTATGCTCACACAGAGTATATACATGCTCCCCATTTTAATGAAGTTGAAGAACATAATGATCATTTGCAGCACACCATCATGAGAAAAAATGATTTAAAATAGCTAAATAATGTCTCTAACAAAAGAGAAACTAAGGTAGAATATTACTTAGAGAAACTAAGTAATATTGATATTATGTGAATTCTTCAGAGTTTTTGCCAGGTTCTTTTAAATATAACCTCTCCTGCATTTAATCACATAATACTGGGGTAGAGCCAACTCTGGAGACCAAATAGTTTGCACAGGCAAAAGTCATTCATAAATGATATACATTTGTGAGTTCATACCTGAAATATGTAAGCTCTAACAAGGGGAAAAACTTGCCTTTTGAAATGTTCACACAGAAAAGTTTAATCCTGGGCAGAAATTTCTCAAGGACACATGTATCTTTAAGACATCATGTAAGTAACTTCCTCAGAATATACCGAAGAAGAAAAGCCAGGCCACAAGACCAACTGCTTCTGGGGCGGTCCACAGACTGGGTGGTGTAAGAAAAGCAGAGGGAGGGTGGCGATCACCAGTGTGGTGCAGGAGAGAAGAAGATCAAGTGTAGTGGGCCACACCCACAGGAGCTGGGCGGCTGACTTCAAGGGGTGGACCACTGAGCAAGTGAACAATTTTGGTTTTGTTTAGCAGAAAGGTTGCACAATCCTCCAAGTAGAAGAGGAAAAGAGAAGGGGAGTTTTTAACATAGAACAAGTTCATTGTATATCTCTTTAAAAGTATGTTAAAAATGAATAACTAAATCACAGAACTAGGATAAAGGGAGTCAAAGCAGATATAACAGCATTTTTAGCATTTCATAAAGGCAGCATACATGTCTCATAGAGGAAAATGAAAAACTAAAACTTAGAGAAAAGTAAGTCTATATTAATTCAGGACATTATTATTTCATGAAAATAAAACTTTTTACTCCCATGAACTATGCCATTCTTGAAGTAACAAGTCATGAGTTATAGTGACAATAATTGGGGTGTCTAGGTAAGCACAACTTCTTGGTTCTGATTTTAAATTTGGCAGCTTACACGTCTCAAAGGCTAGGCATGTAAAATGTATCTCAAGATTAGGAGAACTTGGCTTTGCTGGGTTCCAAGCTGCCAAGTAGTTCACCTGCACCAACTCTCTCGACTCCTTTAAACTGATTCCCACAGCTTCAATACAGCACATGACAAAACGGGGTGGGTAGAGAAGGCCCAAGCTACCTTTGGAGTTGTTTTTGTTTTGTTTTTTTTCAAGACAGGGTTTCTCTGTGTAGCCCTGGCTGTCCTGGATCTCACTCTGTAGACCAGGCTGGCCTCGAACTCAGAAATCCGCCTGCCTCTGCCTCCAGAGTGCTGGGATTAAAGGCGTGCGCCACCACGCCTGGCTGGAGTTGGTTTTAAACCTGAAGCTCCATGGTAAAGGGTTCTACTTAGTATGTCTGAGGCCATGTGCCTGGGAAGAGGAATGAAAACAAACAAACAAACAAACACACACACGCACACGCACACGCACACACACACACACACACACACACACACACACACACACCATCCCCAACCAACAACCTGTGAATGGAAAGCAATTATTACTACACTTTTTTTTTTTTTCAATTGTGTGGCTAGAAGCCACAAGACGAACTTTAGAAAGGACTTCTGTGGGAAGCAAATCACTTTCTTTGAGTCCTTCCCTTTGCCACACTCTCAGAAGGAAAGTTAATGAACATGGACACTGTGGGTTCTGTGCACCTGAAAGTTGCATACTCTTTTCCAATGAGGAGGTACTTCAAGCTTTTATTGAGACATTTCTTATGGATGATTTACATATTAATCAGCTCTGTTCATTCTTGTAAGCATTTCTATTCATCTACAGACCTGGAGAAAGGGTGCCATCCATTCAACAGCGTTTGCTTTTCCTGTGACACAGAAGTCAAGATGAACCTGATAAGCAGAAAGCAGTTGGTGCACAGAGAACTAACATGCTTAACTAGAACAGAAGTGGCTCTCACACTAACATTCTGCTCAGACTAAAAACAAAAAGTGTAGTTAATGCTCGAAAGCAGACTCTGACTCTTCCGGTGTCAAGTCAGGCAGAAGTGCTTTTTGTTTGGTTTGGTTTGATTTGGTGAGGATTGCTGGAAATGGAATCCAGGCAAGTGCTCCACCACGAAATACAACCAGGCTCTGAAAATAAGTCTGACTATAGAGTCATTTCCAGAAATCCTAGACATTTAATTGCATCCCAATATAAACTGCCTAAACCGTAGAGAAGGATAACGACTCAGGCACAGCCAGGAACTGGCAGCCATATCTTTCTAACTGACAAATGGAGGAGGGAATGCAGAAATTCTTTCTTTCTTCATGTGTGTTTTAGATCATTTTTTATGGTACCTAAAAGCAATTTTTAAAATTCATTAATAATTAAGGGTTGAAAAAGAAGACAGGAAGTTGGAGTTATGAAGAAAGCTGAGGCAGTAGCGTCACAAGTTCCAGGGAGGCATGATGTACAAAACGAGACCTTGTACACGGTCTGACCAAAACTTAGGCAACACTGTCGTGTGTCTACTAGCACAGGGACAAAGGAAATGTTAAAACAAACAGGCAAACAAGCAAAACAGTGGTGGGCATGGTAGTACATACTGTCCGCTCTGCGGATGGGGCATGGCTGAGGCAGGAAGCCAGTTTGAGGCCACCTTGAGTTAGATTAGCAAAACTGTCCAAACAGAACCCTTAAACACTTTAAACCCAAATGAACAAGCCTTCTGCACCGTTTTCCCGAGAACAGTGAGTGGGAAATGGAGGAGCTCTCCTAAGACCCTGGAACAGGTCTTCTCTCTTTCGAAAGGACTTTTTTAGCTTTCTATCTGGAATTTACAGGCCAGGTGGTCCAAAAGTCTAGGGCAAGAGAAGGATATATTGTCTCAGACAGCCCACGGTGATCTGACATAGCATACAAAAGGGAAGCAGTCTCCTTTCTAGAAGAGTGCTGTGCTCAAAACAGACTGGTTCTAACCGGATCAGGGGCAGCCTTCTGCTATCCTCAGTAATGAAAATTGATAATTAATAACAAATAGATAGATGGCTTAGATAGATGACTTAAGAATTCCCATAGCTAGAGCCCTGTCAACTGCAGAACTCAGAATGGCAAAGCAAAAGTATGCATAAAACAAAACCCAGGAGAAACAAAATCTTGCCCTCCTCTCCAAGAACTGCAAGCAATGCAAGCTCAGACAGATGACACGGAGGCGCAACTCCAAAGGACTCACAGAGATGACACGGAGGTGCAACTCCAAAGGACTCACAGAGGGGGAGGGAGACGCCAGAGTCAAGGAAAACATGGCTGGGAACAAATCAGAAGCTCACACGCACATCTCACCTACAAGAGACTGACACACTTGTAGCAGACTTCAAAATAAGACTAAAGAAGGATAACAAAAATTCCAACTTCTGTGAGAATTAAATGTCAGTTTAGAACTATATCCAACAAAACAATCTGGTGAGTGGAGAAGAAAGTCACGGTGAGGAAGAGTGGAAATCAAGAGCAAATAAATTGCTAAATACGCAATGTTAAGAATACTACACAAAAGGGCTGCAGAGATGATGGCTCAGAAGGCCACTGGAAGCTCTTCTAGAGGACCTGGGTTCATTTCCCAGCACACACATGGCAGCTCACAGCTGTTTATAACATCAGTTCCAGGGAATCTAAGACCCTCTTCTGTCCTCTCTGGGTACCAGGCACAAATGTGATACAGATATACAATATAGGCAAAATATCCGTACACACATACACACACATGCAAAACAAAATAAAATGACAAAAAACAGAAATAATCTAGGCATGGAGGTCCATGTATGTAGTAGCCTAACCTAAAGCATCCATGTGCTTCTGAGACTTAGACTGAAATGGTGGCGCATACCTTTAATCCCTGCACTTAGGAGACAGAGACAGGCAGATCTCTGAGTTCAAAGGTAGCCTGGTCTACATAGTGAGTTCCAGGACAGCTATGGTTACATAGTAAGACCCTACTTTTTTTTTTTTTTTTTTTGGTTTTTTGAGACAGGGTTTCTCTGTGTAGCCCTGGCTGTCCTGGAACTCACTCTGTAGACAAGGCTGGCCTCGAACTCAGAAATCCGCCTGCCTCTGCCTCCGGAGTGCTGGGATTAAAGGCGTGCGCCACCACGCCCGGCTGTAAATTAATTTTTAAAGCCAGACATGGAATTAATCTTTAATTCCAGCACTCAGGAGGCAGAAGCAGGTGGATTTCTGAGATCCAGGACAGCTTGGTTTACACATCAGTTCCAGGACAGACAGGGCTATACAGAGAAAACTAAAACCAATACATACACATACACACACACACACACACACACACACACACACACACACACACACACACATTCAAGTTTAACAACGCACAAACCCCATTTGTTATTCAGTGTGTGTGTACAACCTACTATTTAGCTGTTGTTCATACTGACATCTGTCTGGGCACAAATTCAGCCTCTTGCTCCATGAAGCACTGGAATAAACTTTAATGTATTAGGAAATCAGAAAAGCTAACTGACCAGGGAAGCAAACACATTTTCACACCTCACACAGGATACAGCTGCGACCTGTCAAGCGTACAGGCCTCTCTTTAGCTAACAGCGAGGTTCCAGGACGTTCTCCTCACTAGACAGGAAGCAGCATCTGAGCACACAACTGTTCCCAAGCCCCAGCTCTACTGACCTCACTTCCTACTTCCCGCACTCACCCTCTGACCTGGGCCTTCGCAGTCCACCCACATGGGCCTCTTTGATGAAGTATCAGCAAGTCTCTGAATGACAATTTTTAGGAAGTTCACAGGTAGCCTTTAGTTATCATGTTCCCACATACAGAACCCCAGGGCTCTGGTGTATTTGCTGTGCTATAAGAATAAACAGGCTGTAGCAAGCACGGCCAAGTAGCTTTAGCTCCTCCATGCATACTTGTACACACAATACATAGTCTGCCTCTTCTCAAAGTTATTTCCGTGGCAACAGTATAACTAGAAATCTGAATTCTCCTTTTGCCCTTCACAGACCATGATGTGACTCACAGACAAGGGACTTGATCCAGATCCCAGGCAATGGAGTATATGGAATTAAAATGCTTTGTAACTCCTATAACAGTAAATTCAAAAGAAAAGTCAGTCAAGCAAAGAAACACTGACACACTCAGTGCTCTAGGCATCAGAGCACCACTGCAAAAAGTGCTCACTCTGGGCCAGCAAGAGCCAGAACTGCTGGGACATTTCCTTTTCATAGAAAAGTGATAACTTCTTAATTCATAGCAAGGTGGAAATGACCAAAAAGAAAAAAGAAAAAAGCAAAGCAAAAGACACTGTATATAAGAGTTTCCTGAAGGAGACAGCACGGACTTTAACAGACTTGGAACAATCTCTTCAGGAGGCAAAAGAACTAAATGCAGGTCACCTCAGTGGAAGGATCACTTCATCTCAAGTATAAATACGCTTAAAGGGAACGACACCAGTAATTCTACATTATAATCATGCAAGGATTTCTATGTATTTTTAAAGTCTTTGATAATTTCATCCATGCACATAATATACCTTTAATCATACACAATCCCTACTTTCACCTCCCTCCCACTCCCTCCAGCTTTTCTTAAACATGAAACATTATCTTTTTTATATTTTATTTAAGTGTATGGGTGTTTTACCTTCCTGTGTGGCTGTGCACCATGTGTGTGCCTGTTGCCCATGCAGGCTAGAAGAGGACTCTACAAGCAGTTGTAAGCTGCCATGTGGGTGCTGCAAACTGAGCCCAGATCATCTGGAAAAGGAGGTCAGTGTGCTCTTAGATGACGTGTCTTTCCAGCCCAAATCTATATCTTCTAAACTTGATTATATAGGTTCAAATTTTCTACACATGCACACATACATTTCATCAATACTTTAGCTTCAGTTCATATTATTTTAAAACTATTTAAATTATTCATTTTAGCAAGTATACTTATATTTTCTATTGAATGCCAGTAACACCATTTTGTGTTGGTAGCATACTGGGGAACGAGCCCTCTGCCTTCACAGGGCTCAGAAACAAGCTTGTTTTCATGTGATCACTTTGTGTGACTCATCAGAGCAGCGTCCAAACTTTAATGAAAATGCAGATAACAATCTTAAAAACAAAAGTTCCACTGCTGCAGCCACAATTAAAATGAAAACCTTGGGGTGAACACAGATTGCAGCTTCATTTTTAACTTATTTTTATTTTTTTGGTTTTTCAAGATAAGGTTTCTCTCTGTAGCCCTGACTGTCCTGGAACTCACTCTGTAGACCAGGCTGGCCTCAAATTCATAGATCCACTGGCCTCTCTTCCTTCCATGTGCTAGGACTAAATACATGTGTCAGTATTTTAAGCTTCTGGCTATGCCACAGAAAACCCATGCTGAGTCCCAGAGTCCCAATTTTAGGAAACACATATTGAAAACATCCTCTCCATTCTCCTGATCTCACCACACAAAAGGAAAGAGGTTCAGTGATACAGGACAGTGTTCTGAGTGTGTTAGTGAGTCACTTGCTAGTCACAACAGCAACTATTCTTCCTCGCTGTAGAAGCTCAAGCATATCCTCTGTGGAAGGCCAGGAAGCTTGCCCTTTCTGCAGTCTATGTACAACATCTAGTGTACTCAAAGGGATGACAGAATACGCAGCTTGGGATATGCTGGCACACATGAAGTACGGAAGGGTACTTCCATAATAAAATTAGGACATAACAAGTTTTTAAAATTCTGTTCACTAAAATTACTTTTTTATGTAATAGTAACTTTTATCTGCCCATATATAGTTGTCCCCAAGGCTTAATGCTTCTGTTTGCTAACCTGGGCTGTCCTGGAAGCTTCTAGACTCTGTACCACCTTATCTAGACCTTCAATGTTTTCAGACTCTGAGACGTACTGCTGAATAACCTCACCCTTTCTAGTTCTTCCTGAGCTTTGGGTGACTGGTTGAGCTTGTTCTCCTTTCAGCCTGTTTCTGTAACTCTCCCAGAACTGCCTCCAACATCTGCCCTCTCTGTGCACTACTCTCTTAAGTAGCTTCCCTTTCCTCTCCTGTGAGAGTTGAGCAGCTCACAAATCTTTCTCTGATTCATCACTTTGTTTACCCCTCAGTTAGACATCGCTTTCAAGCATGAGTGCTTCCTTCTACAAACTAACTTTACCTTTATTGTTTGGCATTAAAGGTGTGCACCAGGGTGTGTCTATATTCCAGCTAGAGAGATTAAAGGTGTGTACTAAGGGCTGAGCCATACCACATCAAGAAACAGGTGGTTTTTCAGGAAACAACACAAATCTCTGGGTTCACGGTGTGAGCAAATATCCTGCAACACTTCTAGCCTAGGTAGGAGTAAAAGAATCAACCACAAATCAAACTGTTTTTGTTATAATGGGAGGAAGGCAGGCAAAAATAGGGGGTTAGCAACCAAAAGACTTCAGTCTACACCCCAGGGCCCAAAGGGTGGAGAGAGACTTCAAGTTGTGCTCCAAACATGCTCCATGGCATACAGCACCCAAATACATCCATGGGCACATGCAATGCAAACACAATTGTAAATCTAAAGTCTTTTTAAGTCATTAGGAGTTTTTCAGTTCCGAAGTAAATAGTATTAATAATATTAAAATTAAAGGGTACAAAACCAGAAAAAGTATTTTATAAGGCAAGATTATCTCTCAAATTCTATATTTCCATAAATGTTTAAAAAGAAATTTAAACTTATTATTTTATTTTATCAGTGTGGGTGTTTTGCCTACATGTATGTCTATGCACCACATACATGCCTGATTCAACAGGAGTCTAAAAAGGATGTTCAGATCCCCTGAACTGGAGTTACAGACAGTTGTGAGTTCCCACGTGGGTGCTGGGAAATGAACCTGGGTTCTTTGAAAGAGCAACCAGGGCTCTTCAGAGTTTCTCATTTAAATAAAACTATCTAATTTACATAACTCTAAAGGGTGCTGTATCAGACAAGCCTGAGGCCATTCAAGTTTCCTAGGGAGCCAGCCCCTCCCTGGCACATGGAGCCTGTGCTTAGCCAGTACCTGTGAGAGGTCACTGCCCAGCCCTGCCAATATCACCACTCTCTGTCTCAGAGAGATGACAAATACTTACACTATGTATGCTAACAGTCATTATACTGTTTCCAGTATGCACTGTCAGAGAATATTCTAAATACATGTCTAAAAGAATGCAACAGGTGGGGCTGAAGAGATAGCTCAGCGGTTAAGAGCACTAACTCCTCTCCCAGAGATCCTGAGTTCAATTCTCAGGAACTACATGGTGATTCACAACCATCTATAATGGGATCCAATGTCCTCTTCTGGTATGTATGAAAAGAGAGCAACAGTGTACTCATATACATAAAAGAAATAAAATTTTTAAAAAGAATGTAATTGTAGAAAACAACCTAACAACAAGAAACACTAACTGGACTCGGTAGGATGTATTTACATATTTATTCATGTAATAAAATAAAGAAAAGAAGCCATGAATTTAGGAAGGAGTTGGGGGGGGACACATGAGTTGGAGGGAGGGGCTGATGCAGATACAGAACACATATATGAAGTTTTTTTTTAATTTAAGAAAACCAACCTAATGAAAAGGTTAACATTAAATGTAAAAATAACCTATAAAATCTCCAATTCTAAGATAGCTAAGAGTCTTTAGTATACTGCTAACCAAACAATACACTCCAAGTCTTAAGACGTGTTATATACATTCAACTCATGTTACATTCCTTTTTAAGTTTGATGAATATATTTATCTAACCTATGAGCCCAGGGATAAAAGATCTGGTAGCAAAAACAAAAGTACCTCTTGAATAGTAAAATTGCTTTCTTCCATTGTTTTAAAAGGAGAATTTTCTAGAGCCACCAGTGAGGGAAGTTACTGGCAATTATTCCAACAGTATAATATACTGCATGTGCAGACAGGTTAGCTGCTACATAATATCCAACTAGCAGAGTATGGTGTGGGCAATGGAAGGGACTGAAGGGACAACTGAGACTCCAAAGGAGTGCATCTCATAACCTGAGGACACACAATTGTTACCCCACACTCTACTTCCATCAACAAAGGCATCAGAAGATGTATACAACCAAAGAAACTCTTGGGGAAAGAATTGGAAATTGTTAATAGCTGAGTGTTTTCTTACACCACTGACCATCGGAATCCAGTAAAGGCAAAGTCTGGAAAGAATCGTTAGAATGCCATCTTTGCACTAGAATGCTCACTGTCTAAATATGCCCTGAGAAACAGAACCCAAGTTCCCTTTCAGCTCCAGATGCATGGTGAAGACACTGAAGAAGGTGGGCTACACAGAACACTGCTTGTATTTGACACAGGCTGGCCTGTGGGATCTTGGAATGTAAAATTGTGTAAATGGTTTCAAACTCTATATTCTCAAAAAGTACTCATGTTGCTCCAAAATACCTGATTTATATGTTCCCTGTGTCTATCTGGAGTTTACTCTTGGTGGCAGTGAATTAATGAAAATAACTTTTTACTTTCCACTCCAAATTCTTTGACTATTTTGCCAAAAAAAAAAAAATCTATTTCCTTCTCAAGTATATGTAAAGATATTCATTTGCTTCTAAAATGTATATCCACTGTCATCTGGTATGGGGAGTGCTTGTTTTAGTTGGGCAGTCATCTCTACATACTACTAATGACTATATTACTCCTTAATACTGCATTGTTAACGTCCTATCTTACCCCTTCAATACTGAAGCGTTAATGTCCTATCTTACTCCTTAATTCTGCAGCATTAATGTCTACTACTATTCCACAGTACTGTGAATTTTCCATCTTTGCTGGCTCTCACTCACACTTTACTGCTTTTTGTAAGCATTACTAGTCACATCTAAAATTGATCAATAAAAGAATGGACTGTTTAGAAAACAGGCCATTCTGTGGGAGGATGAAGTTCTAAGTCATGTGTATTGCTGACATGAACACAGCCATGTCAAGGACCCCACTACCGCAGACCCATGGGAATATTAAGACCGTCCTGTGGTCCTAGTAGAGATGGTGACAGTGTACAAAGGATCAACCACAACTTCTGCAGTAGTCTGAGGCTGCCCCCCTATAGAGACCCCTATAGAGACCCCTACTGAGATTAGCTAAACCACACCTTATCCTTGACCCCATCCCCACAACCCCAGCTCCTCCCTCCCTCCCTCTCTCTCCTCCGGCTGAGTGTGTGTGTTCCATTCTCCATTCACCTAGTCAAGTTGATCCTAAAGCTTTGCAGAAAGTCATACTATTCAATGCAGAAACAAAGCGTTTGCACATACAAACTGGAAGTGAGCAACCCATATGCAAGCATCCACAGAAATAAAGATGTGTGGGTGAACTTTGTAGATTGTGCTGGCTTGAATATTAAGGATTCCCTGAACTTTGGAAGAGGTTGTAGTGAAGTAGCCAATCATCTCATTAGTAATAACACTTGGGACTGTGAGGTGATTTTGCATTGTTGTCTTTGGTGACCTGTAACACCTTCAATCCCAATATTTGTGCATCTCTTGAATTTGAACCCAGCCTAATCTACAACCTGTCTCACAAAACAAGGCAGGCTGGGATCAGTCTGCAATCAAATAACCTTTAGGTTATAAACTCATATGTATGCTAGCACAAACATTATATATCAGTACGTAACTTTAGCAAATCCTAAATATTATACAGTGGCTAGAATGAATTTATAATAAATTCCATTTTTACCACTAGTAGCTCTTTCCTTTAAGAAAATTGACATAATGGGCTTCCATGTCTTCCAATGAGATAAAATATACAATGCAAAGAAAATCTAAATGCCTTTCATGTCTATACTGCACTTTATATATAGCACAATTTCATGGACTAAGATTATCTATGGATTGGGGACATCAAGTCATCAAACAGCAGGGCTAGGCCAGGAATCCAAGTCTCTTGAGGCCTGCTTCTTTAATCTTTTTATCTTTTTTTAATCTGAGCATTTCTGTTATAGAGTATGAAGACTCAAGGAAAAACAAGTCACTAATTCTGTAAAGGTCCTGAGCGGTTTTCGACTTTAGAAAATACCATCCCTCTAACAACTTAGTCTGAAATTTGGCAGCTCATCTTTCTGTCAACTCTACCAAATACAGAACTGTGTCTTAGTCCATAATATATGTATTTTGAAGCCAGCTAATATTTGGAAAATACACAGCATTTCTGAAATTAAGTATAAGAGTGATAAGCAGCCACGCAGTTTGTAGAGGCCTCAATTAACCACCATATTCTATATTTACATACATAATTCAGAATACCTGGGCACAAAGTTCAACAGTTCAATCAAATGTTATGAACATATCTGCCTGGATGTTTTATCAACATAGCTTATTCCTATTTTTCATGCTGGAATATTTTCCAGTTTGACATCATGTCAGTCAAAAGAGGATTTTAGAAGCACTATAATAACAGCTAATATTATCAGGCACCCACCAGACACTAAGCACTGTGCAGAGTGCTTTAATGGATTTCCCCAGAGCGCTGGCTTTCCCTCAAAGCCAGCTAAGTAACAGTCCTACACTATGAATCTAGTTCTAACTCAATGGCCCATGCTCCATCTACTATACACAAACAATAGCAACTTCATCTAGTTACTTTAAGATATATGTGATTAAGAATTCAAGCTTTATGCAGTGTTTTTGATTCCTGAAAGTATTAGTAAATCATAAACACAATACTTATTAATTATTTATATACCATCACCCCAAAGTAAATTTTAATCATTTGTTTGGTATTCTTCTAGTAAATACAAACAGAAATTCTTATTCACATTTTTAAAACAATACCCTACTCCACCCCCAAAAAATGAAAGGAAAAAACCCCTAAACCAACCAGGTAGTACACTGTGCAGTCTACAACTTAAGTGGACATTTTACCTGAAGTTTGTCTGTGCAGAATGAGCTCATTCGTCAGTGTTTACAGTGCATGGCTAATTACAGCATTATCAACTTGGTTATAACACACCTTTGTACATATACCTTGGCCAGTGGTTTACATATATTTCTAAAATGTAAGTCAAATTCCTATAAATGTAATTGATTAAGCAGGTGTTAGGCGTATTAACTAACTGATAAATATGGACAAACTGCTATATGTGGCAGTCAAACATCACAACAGATACATTAGAATTAAAGCTTCATTTTAACATCTGTTCTGGGTTATTTCACTCATTCTTATTTTGGGCGCATCGATTAAAACAATAATCTTAGCGTATAGTTGTGATTTGAATAAGAACAGCTCCCATAGGCTCATATGTATGAATGCTTAGTCATCAGGAGTGGCCCTACTTGAGAAGGGTTAGGAGGTGTAACCTGTTCGGATAGGTGTGGTCTTGCCAAGGAAAGTGTGTCACTGGGGGTGGTATCTCTTCCTGCTGCCTGAGGATCCGGATGTAGAACGCCCAGCTACTTGACTAGCATCATGCCTGCCTGCCACCATGCTCCCATGTCATAATGACAATAATAGATCATTATTATGATAATATGTCATTTTCTTCCTGGTGTAGCCACTGATAGGTTGTCTATGTTCTAGTAATCCCCCTCCTCAAGCTTGTGCAAACAATTCTAAGTAGACTCAGTGGGTCACACACAAAAGGAAGGTATAAAAGGAGGGAGACTTGGGAGGAAGGGTTTTATCTGGAGGGGATGGCTGAGAGGTGCATTGTGTGCAGTTTTATACACATGCATAAAACTGTTAAAGAACTCGGAGGTGGGGGTGTCAAGACAGGGTGTCTCTGTGTAACAGAGACCTGGCTGTCCTGAACTTGCTTTGTAGACCAGGCTGGCCTCAAATGCCACTTGTCTCTGCCTATGGAGTGCTGGGATCAAAGGTGTGACTACCATTTCCAACTGTCAAAGACTTTTAAACGCTCACCTGACAATGTCACTAGTCCAGGCCTTCCAGATGGGCAGGATCAGGGCTAAGTAACTCCCTGCTGACTGAGTACTTACTTGTGAGTACCTGCTTTTTGAAGTATATAAAACAGATGCAAGGTTCTTTGGTAGAACAACACACTTACTTGCTGCTATTCTTATATGACAGATGCACAACAGCAGGAACCACCCACAATTAATGAGGGCATCTGTGGAAATGTGCCATGTATCATGAATATCCTATACTAAGTTAGTCCTGCAGAAAATGCTTCGGGACCACTGGCTTCAACTCCCTACCACCATGCTATAGACAAGAAACATGGGCTTAGGGACAGACTTCACTTCTGCAACTCAGTCGGGGCAGAAGATGAAATGGGTTTAGTCTGGACTGTGGCTATTAAGATGATTTTATGCAGTGTTATGTGTCAGAGTTCCAGCCTTGATGTCACTCTGCACTCCCCTGGACACCCATATTTGTCAGCCACAACCTCTGCCACCTTCTCCTGCCAAGGTTTGACAGATCTGTACTTCTAGCTGCCTGTTTTAAGTTCCTGTGCCTGCCCCAGGATCATGACCTTTACCCTAAACAACTAAACTCTTACTGCTGCCAGCTGACTGGAGGTGGGAGGAGAGACAAGGAGGGAAGTGGATGAGGATGGGAGAAAGAAGGACAAGTCTGAATGTCTTCTTTCTCCAGGCCGAAGCTCTTTAACCTGACCTCCCCTTTCCTTTCTTCTTCCCCTTCTCCTCCCATGTTCTCCTGACTTTACCATTTTTCCTCCTAAGCTACTTTTCCCTTACCCATTCTTGATTTATTTCATGCCTTAATTCTTCCTCTCTGGAATACTATAGTGATCTTTTTACCTTGACCCTTAAACCTCTCCAGCTATTCTCAATACCACTGCCAAAGTAAGATATTAAAAACACAAACCTGCCCACATTACTCCACTTCCCATAAATCTTTCAATGCCTTCCCACTTCACATAGAATATAGTCCAAAGAGCACAGCATATAAATGTTTCAGTGATATAATCTTTATTATAAATCAATTATCTGTTTTATATTGTAATAGGACAGTGCATAGTTAATATGGAATTAAGTAGTCCTTATAGTAGGTGATAATAAAAACATACTGTACAATTACACATAAATTAGCAGGTTCTACTATATGTATGCTGTGTGATCCTGACACTGTCCATTTGTTCACTGATGTTTCAAGTAAACTAACCCACTAAATGACCTTTTTATCTTGACAAGTTGTATAACATCAAGCTGGAAGTGAAGATGCACCCCTTTAATCCCAGTAACTCAGGAAGTAGAGGCAGACAGATTTGTGTGACTTCTAGGCTAGCCTGGTCTACATAGCAAGCTCCAAGTCAGCCAGAGATGCTTTCTAAGACAAACAAAAGAACAGTTTATACAATCTGTCTTCACTAGGTTGGAAAGAAAACCCCTTCACATTTCCCACTAAACACTCTATACACTTTTACCACCTCACTCATGCAAGCCATGTCTGACATACTCTTTTTTTTTTTTTAAATATGACAGAATGTAGAAATCTGTAGAAAAAATGAACTTCCCTAATGACTTGCTTAAAGGCAGTATATTGATCATGCTCCTCATTTCTGTGACTAAATACTTGACAAATGATTGAAGGGTGAAAGGGCTCATCTGGGCTCAGCAGAAGGTGGGAAAGGCATGGCTGCAGAGCATGAGCCAACTGGTCACTTATGTCCAGAGTCATGAATCAGGAAAGACAAACCGGTGCTAGATCATTTTCTGATTTTTCTTAGTCTAAGGCCCACGTTCCTAAGATGATGCTGACCAGCAGGGTATTTCCTCCTCAGCTCAATTCTTCTAGACACACCTGCACAGACATACTCAGAGGATGTCTTCATGGTGGTTAGATCAGCCATCACTGACGGCATCAATATTTGAAGTCAGGAAGTTCTAAGGTGGCCCCAGTGTTCCACTCTCTACACTCACAGTCTTTTCACACGTCACCATCAAGGACAGCACAGGATGGACGTGTGCAAGACTGGGCTATTAAAGGAAAACCACGTGGATCTCATCCTCTCTGCATCCCTTCAATCGCTCCAGGAAAGACAGAAGCTGCATCTTAAGGACTCTCTGAACAGCAGAAGGAACGAAACCTGACTCTGCTTTAACAACTTAAAAACAAAACAATCAGCTAAAACTGGATTAACGATTCTAAGACTGGAAACTAAGAAACTACTGAAAGAAAGCATAAGAAAACCAACAAACAGGAGGGGGAGGGGGAAGACCCAAAAACACAGGAGCAAAAGCAAAAATAAGAACACTAAAAAGCTCTGGCACAAAAAACAAATAGTCATTTCCCAGCATGGGTGAGAATGAAGATGCAGCACCTTGGGGTGCAGAGTGAAATGATGGACACACTGAACAAATGGGACAGTGTGGATGATCACCTAAAGACCACCACCATGACTACAGAAAGTAGCCCTTACACCTCAGTAAGAAAGGTTCCTGCCCTCAGCCTTCTACTCAGTGCTGAGGCTTAGTCCTAAATGCTGTCTTGCATTAAATAAAACACCAGTTTTAGTTATTCAGCAAACGTAATCCAAGGTCACATACACAATTTTCTAAATACAATGAAAATGAGACACCATCTCAGTATTTGGTGTGGTGGATAATCTTTTCTGGTAGGAAGTTGGTTATATACCACACGTCTCAAAAGCTGACAGACAGGCTTTTTGTTTAACCTACTTACTTTATATACTGGTTTACACTTAGCTTATCTATACTTAGGACTTTCTATTACTCACAAAATGATTCAGGATCCAAATTTAGCTGTTAAAACCAACCGACCACCATCACCAACAACAAACCCTTCATAAACCTCTTAAGGAATTCATGGAAAGCAAAATTCGTAAAATCTTTGATGTATGTACATACTCAGGTTAGAAACGCTACATAATAAGCTTTGGTATGTATATGTAATTTGAATATCCTTTAGAGTCCATTGTCTAGAAAGAACTTCAAAACCTCACTCAATGTAATAGATTATAAAGCAGTATTTTGGAACACTGTAATCTTTAATTTTCCTTTCAATTCAAAATACAGCAATTTTAACACAGAATTTTTCCTATCTAAAGGAAATAAATGTAGAGACAAAGATGAGAGCAGAGACTGAAGGAAGAGCCACCCAGAGACTGCCCCACCTAGGAATCCACCCATATACAGTCACCAAACCCAGACAGTATTGTGGATACCAAGAAGTGCTTGCTGACAGGAGCCTGGTATGGCTGTCCTCTGAGAGGCTCTGCAAGAGCCTGAGCAATACAGATGCCGATGCTTGCAGTCAACCATCGGACTGAGCATGGGGACCCCAGTGGAAAAGTTAGGGGAAGGACTGAAGGAGCTGAAGAGGTTTGCAACCCCATAGGAAGAACAACAGTATCAACCAATCAGACGGCTCCAGAGCTAGGGACTAAACCACTCACCAAAGAGGACCCATGGAAGGACCCATGGCTCCAGCTGCTTATGTAGCAGAGGACTGCCTTATCTGTCATTAGTGGGAGGAGATGCCCTTGGTTCTGTGGAGGCTAGATGCCCCAAAGTAGGGAAATGCTAGGGCTGTGAGGCAGGAGTGAGTGGGTGTGTGGGAGAGCACCCTCTAGAAGCATGGGGAGGGGGCCAGGATAGGGGGTTTGTGGAGGGGAAACTGGGAAGGGAGATAACATTTGAAATGTAAATAAATACAATAACCAACAAAAAAACAATCAGTCTACTTTAAATAGCATTACCACACCTTAATGTAATCATTAAAATTAAAATAGTTATATTTTATCCTATGATATATATAATTTTGTGAAGTAGCTTGTTAAGAAAATTACATGATCAGAAGTAAATGTTATATATAAGCTAAAGGAAAACTTTATTTATAAAAAGCATCAAAATACATCCAAATGAGGATATATTATACACGATATATAGTAACTCAAGGCATTCTCTGTAGAATCTACATTTCACAGAAAGTAAATTAGTATTTGTGTGTAAAATGGCCTCAGAAATACTGATGTAACTAACACTATCTTTTGTGTGAACTGTCAAGGAGAAGAGTAATCACAAAAACAAACCCTGAAACCTGCAAACCTGAAAGTTGAACAGCCTGTTTCTCCAACACATGTCCAAAAATAAGAGCTCCAATATGGAGACTGATTTGGGGGGCAGGGGAAATGTTGATTTTTGTGCTGTAGTCACTGAAGAAAACACTAGATTTTAACAGAGGTCCACCCATGAGCACACATCTCAGTCTGCGCTATGCTAAGGTGCATTGTGAACCTTTCAAAGAAGGTGCAAGAAAGCAGTTTTCCCACCATACTTGGAAGTCCTCTGCTGAGAAATCTCTACACTAAAGAGGCACAGAACAAGCAGTGGGAGATGATCCTCTGGGAGTAACATGGAACCGTGGCAGTGCACTCCTGTCCTCTACAGAGCTCACCTCATGGTGGAGTCTACAGCGGCCAAGCCCTCATCTGAGATCTGTTTCACCTGTACCAAGTAGTATCCGGTACTTAACTACCTGCTTCCCTTAAAGAACATGACTACAACTTTCCCTACACAGAAACACAGTTCCTTGTCCTATGCACTAGGCTTATGCCATCAACACTTTGGCATCGGTCTTGTTCACAGAGTAGTAGAAGCTATCCATTACCCTAGGAACTCAAAATGGACATTAAAATCAACTGAAGGCAGCTCATGAGTTTGTTTTCATGGGTTTTTCTGTAAGCTTATAACAGTAAGACCACAACATGAGCATGAACTATTTCTGCTAGATATTTAATGTCTGTACTGTGTAGTTTTAACATAGCAGTTGAAAAATTTTAATTATAAACCAACTAATTTCAAAGTAATTGCACTGCACGAACACTGCTTCCACTATGAATCCATTCTCCGGAACTGAGCACATCTGACCTGCCAGCTGGATGGAGCCCAAGTAAATTTTAGACCGGCACTTGGCAAAATACCCCTTAGACACAAAGTATTTTATATAAAATACACACTACAAATGCATTCCAAGACTGTCCTGAAAACCAAACAATTGTATCATACACAAATGCATTTGTACCTCCTTTAAATGTGCAGTTTAAACTAGATGAGCAGTTTAAATAATACTCCAATTTGTGCACTGTGCTTTAACTCTGCATACATCTATTCTGTTATTAGCCTGTTGGCATCTAACACTGGATTAGGAAAGTCTGCCATCTGGTAGTTATAGCAACCCTTCACTAACTTGGTTAGAAGCTGAAGATCATGAGTCACCCAGAAATGCAAACCAAGCTTATTGCTATGAAAATATCCCAACCTTTTCTTCCAAAAAGGCCATTCAACAGAGCTTCTCACTCAGGACAACATCATGCACACTAACATTATATAACTGACCTACAAAAGCAAATCAATTTTACAGGGGTTAAAGGGATGAGTGATTGAATTAGGAAAGTCATTTGAGTTCACACTCCCCTCTCCCACAAGGAGGCCGCTGCCTCTTTATAAAGCCTAGGGATGAGTGCCAAATTAGTCCCAATTAGTTTGGCTGTTCAGCTAACTCTCACTTCTCTTAACCACAATATGGATGCTCTATGGTGCATATTCCTTTCCTCTGGATGAAATTTCAGGTAGACGATACTTCAGATAAATAAACAATATAAAAACAACAACATATATAGCATAAGAGCATGAACAACATGCATTTAAACCTGCCATGATCTCAGTCATGAAGGAAAGGCACACTAGGCAAGACGATTACAGAACCTGATCATCTCAGACTCTACAATTCCCTACAGGTACCCAGGTAGGATACTGTGAGACTTAGGAAAACGGAATCCCCACTACCTAGTTAGAATACTATACTTCTATACTTACCTACTTCTATACTTTGTACTTCCTCCACTTTGTGCTCCCCACCCCACCTCTCTCTTCAAACTCACTCCAAAACCCACACAGGCCAAAATCCTCAATCCTCCTGCCTCAGCTGGCAAGTGCTGAGACTACAGCTGCACAGCACTCCTGGCCGTGCTCTGCTCTTTAAACATGCCCCTTTCCATTCCTGCTTTACATTTCAATATTTCTCTTCTTCCTTGTGTCTTTCCAAAGTCAAAGTGCTGGGCATGGTGGCACACGCCTTTAATCCCAGCACTAGGGAGGCAGAGGCAGGCGGATTTCTAAGTTCGAGAACAGCCTGGTCTACAGAGTGAGTTCCAGGACAGCCAGGGCTATACAGAGAAACCCTGTCTTGGAAAAACAAACAAACAAACAAAAAATCCAAAGTCAGTAACAGGTACTTGAACTAGATGAGTGAGCATCCAGCCCTGCACACCGTGCAGCTCACAGCCACAGCCCTGCACAGCATGCAGATCAGTCACAGCCACAGCCCTGCACAGCAGATCAGTCACAGCCCTGCACAGCTCACAGCCACAGCCCTGCACAGTGCGCAGCTCAGTCACAGCCCTGCACAGCTCGCAGCTCACAGTCACAGCCCTGCACAGTGCGCAGCTCAGTCACAGCCCTGCACAGCATGCAGATCACAGTCACAGCCCTGCACAGCACGCAGATCACAGTCACAGCCCTGCACAGCATGCAGATCACAGTTACAGACAGTCTAATTTAGCAGCTAACATGCCAGCACTCTTACATTTCCGCTTGCTCAGACTCAGTGCTACAATGTCAAGGACATCGCCATTAAGACATGGCCTAGGTTTAGGCAAGGCTTATCCAGCTCAATACACTTATTTCACCCCTTTGTTTTACTTCAACACTGTCTGTGAAGAAGGCGTTCTTTTGTTTGTTTGTTTTTTGAGGTAGCGTCTCTCTTTTTTTTTTCATTTTTTATTAGATATTTTCTTCATTTACATTTCAAATGCTATCCCCAAAGCCCCCTTTACCCTACCCCAATGTTCCCCAACCCACCCACTCCCGCTTCCTGGCCCTGACATTCCCCTGTACTGGGGCATACAAAGTTTGCAAGACCAAGGGCCTCTCCTCCCATTGATGGCCGACGAGGCCATCCTCTGCTACATATGCAACTAGAGACACAGCTCTGGGGGTACTGATTAGTTCATATTGTTGTTCCTCCTATAGGGTTGAAGACCCCTTTAGTTCCTTGGGTACTTTCTCTAGCTCCTTCATTGGGGGCCCTGTATTCCATCCAATAGCTGACTGTGAGCATCCACTTCTGTATTTGCCAGACACTGGCATAGTCTCACAAGAGACAGCTATATCAGGGTCTTGTCAGCAAAATCTTTCTGGCATGTGCAATAGTGTCTGGGTTTGGTGGTTGTTTAGGGGATGGATCTTATATGGTTGATCTCTGAAGTTTAAGATGTGATATTCCTGGCACTTAGAAGAGGCTCTTCCCATGTCTTTCCCTGAAAGCTTTTGAAGAACTTTCAGTGATGTTTCACCATGAGAAGGCCACTCTTTCACAAGCTTCTGAAAAATAAAATATATTTTTTTAAAAAGTGCGTAAAATAGGTAAGGCACATGTAAATAGTTAGCTGCTCTGTAATACTATTTTAAAACATGTTATACGTGGTAACATAATTTTCCTCAATTAAATTTTTAAAAAGAAAATGTCATTACTGTCTGAGGTTCTCACCTGGTACTCAGTGGGGTAGAGGGTAGCATGGAGGAAGACAATACAAGGACCCTAAGCGGCAAGGAGCTGTGGGCAAGAGACTCCCTTTACTGACTGTGTGGTGCGTCATACCAGAGCACAGGGAAACTAAAATATCATGTGTACAACATAATACTAGCTCAGACAACACTAGGTTGAAGGTTTTCTGTAATGTACGTACATGACAGGTGCCCAAAGAACATTGGCTGCGTTGGCTAGTCTAGAGTTATCTGAAAGGAGGAAGGCTCAGTTGAGAAAATGCCTCCACAATATCTGGCTGCAGGACATTTTCTTAGTGACTGATGGCAGAGGACCCAGCCTGTGGTGGGTGGGGCCTCCCTGGCTGGTGGTCCTGGGTTCTATAAAAAAGCCATCTGCAGAGCAAGCCAGTAAGCAGCATCCCTCCGTGGCCTCTGCACCAGCTCCTGCCTCCAGGCTCCTGCCCTGCTTGAGTTCCTGTTCTGGCTGCCTTCAGTGATGAACAGGGATATGGAAGTGTAAGTCAAAGAAACCTTTTCCTCCTCAACTTGTTTTTTTGTGATGGTGTTTGTTGCAGCAATAGGAACTAAGACAGTAGCTATAAATTAATTTTTGTCACCTGTCTTCAAGAAGGCTGGTCAAGAGTCAGCAAACACCCATCAGAGTGGAACAAACCACTTCCTGTTTCTAACCTTACCTTGAGAAAACTACAAACAGAGGCAGTAACAGCATGTTAAACTCCTCCAAAACAGAAACAGCACTTGTTAAGCAAGCAGCCATCAGCCAGCTGGAGTCCTTGAAGCTAGAGAAACTGAGGAAGCCTTTCCCAAATTTCTGCCAGTACCCCTCTGTTCAACAGAAGTAGGATGTGAGCCACACAGGCATCTATACACTTCTAAGTTTTCCAGTAGGTATATCAATAGTCAACAGGAAGACCTGTTGGACGGTGATGCGTGCTTATAACCCTGGCACTTGGGAGGTTGGAGTATCATTATAAGTTCAAGGCTAATTAATCTGTAATATAGAGTCCCATTTTTAAAGAAAAGCAAAAATAATTGCTTAATTTACATGAGGTTCAGGGTCCACTATGTGATGTATGTGCAGGTGAGGCATGTGGGGCCAGAGGCTAACACGAGGCTGTCTTTCCTCAATGGCTTGTCTGCCTTACTTATTTAATCACTTGTGAGGCAGAGTCTCTCACCGAACACAGAACTTACTGCTATGCTTAGGTTGGCTGCTTGATGAGACCCTGGGAACTGACTGACTGACTCTATGTCTGTCTGTCTGTCTGTCTGTCTGTCTGTCTGACTCTACCACTGCACTACCTCCCCCAGGACTCTGGTTACAAGTCCACAATCTAATTTTAATATATTTTGTTTAATGAAACACTGAAAGTTCACATCTATATATAATCAATATTAAAAACTGAGGATTTTATATCCTTTTTCTATAATTAGTCTTAAAAATCTACTGTGCACTTAACATTTCAGGTGGCAACGGTCACGTGTATGTGGCTAGTGGATGCATTTTGACAGTGGAGTGCTGTAATTTGGCAGCATGCAAGGGATCTCTCCTACTTAATAAGTTTTGGTTGGACCAGCTTCTAGCAATTTATAATCATTTCACAGCCCTCTTTATGTTATGTTACCAAAAGACTCTATTATCTTGAGTACTGCAATGGAACAACAATATATCAAAAATTGATCCAGTCAGCAATGACAAACACACACAAACACCACACAAACACCACACACACACACACACAGCATTGACAACAGTTGCTGGAGCTTAGAAACTGATGAAGGGATGTTGACCAATCACGTCGATCAACACCATTCTTGATTGCTCACTAGTGGACCATATTCCAGTCAGGTTTACCCTAAATTCTACAAATCTAAAAGAACATTTTTAGAAAGACCACCTCCTTAAGGAACTTCACTGAAATAATGTTTAGAAAATGAAGGACAATTAACTATAGGAAACCTTCATCTGTGAAGTATAGTGGCACCTCACACATTCAGCTAACACTTCAGCTAAGTTTGTTAACGTTCAACCAAACCTTAAACAGCTTTGCATCAGTAAAGAAAACTCTGTCTATATGGCTTGCTTTCCTTCCAAGAATATGTTCAAAGTGTGCAAAGTAAAACCAGATGGTGTTGGCAAACAACTGGATTTTCAAACATGACTGATCACCAATAACAATACCAGAGATGAGGTCTATCTACATACTGGTGAGGGTAACGTTTTGAAGAGTTCACAGTTAATTCAACAATCATCTATTTGGAACTCTCTACACTTGCCCACATCTCAATATTTTGGATTTTTAAATAAATTTCCCAAAGCACATAGCAAATCATAAATGTAAGTAGTTGAAAACATCCTCCTAGATAGATTCAGAAGACATCATACAGCTAACGTCATAAAAAGTCAACATTCTATCTAAGAATGTAGCTGATGTTAAAGGTTGAACAAAAATAAAACACTACATTAAGGTTATCTCAAGTCATCAAGTGGCTGCTTTTCTTCCTTCTGGAGTTTTCCTCTGTTCAAATTACTGCACCAGCTTATAATCATCACAACAATCTAGTACTCCATGAACAGTACTCTATGAACTATTTTGAAGGAACAGAATACAATGTACTTGTATCCTAGCTAAGAAAAAAAAAAAAAAGAAAGAAAGAAAAAGAAAAAAACTGATATTTTTGTCTTCAAAACTTGAAACAAATTCAGAAACAAACAGATGTTATTGCTTAATGGGATAAATGTACTGAAATTAAGTTAAAATCAGTTTCTTACTATATGCAAAGCAGGGTATGAACAATTTTACATAATTTCTTTCTAAACCTGCTTTTTATAGTTCTGACTGTTATTAAGCCAGATGTGGTGGTACACACCTTTAATCCCAACACTTGAAAGACAGTGGCAGGCAAAGCTCTATAAATTCATATAGTAAACTCCTGGCCAGTCAAAGCTACTCACTGAGAGCCTGTATCTATCAAACAAACAAAGCCACCTCAATAAACCACAAGGCTTACTTTGTTCTTCTGGTCACTGACATGCAATCAACATAGGAATGGACCAGTCTTGGTAAATACCCTACCCTCACTTCATGCTTGCTGCCTCCTCCTTCTTTCTCACTAGGAATTATGTATAGCAAGCAGGAAAGATTTAGTCAATACATATTTATTGATCAACTATGTACTGATACTATACTTATGACATACTTTAATGAATGTCATGTCACATCACCTTTAAAGCAAGGTGAGACATTTTCTCTATCCCTGCTCTCCATCTGAAGATGATGCTCACAGATATCTTGTCAAATGCCAGCAGCAATGGAAATCAGATCTAATGTCAACAGCTGTCATTCAGACAGACAGACAGCTCACACCTGCATCCCAACACTCAGGAAGCTGAAGGAGGCCCCCTACCTGCCTGAGCTGAATAGTGAGACCCTATCTGAAAACATGAGTGCCAGGGTCTATACTTAGGTGATCGTGCCTACAGAGAAAGCACTTCACAGTCTGAGACATCTCCTAGTCTCAAAGTACATGTTTAATAACTAAAATTATTTCTGATAAATAAGCCTAACTACAGAACTAGATTTTAAAACACTACCATTTCTAACAAGACAGCTTTCCTTTTTTACTGTGCTTTAAGCAATAGCTCACTTAGTGGAAAATAATGGAAAATTGGGGTCAAAAGTTCTATAATCTATTTCACTCAAACAAATGATCTAAACCTTTCCTTTGCTTTGGAGAAGTGCAAGTGTTTCTCATTTAAATATATTACTTGAAAAAAAAAAAAAAGTCAAGGCAGCCAAATCATCCAGTTTGAATTTTCAATATAATGTTCCTAAACATGTCAGAAACATTTACCATATACATGACTTGGTTCAGTGGTGAGCATACTAAATTGAAACAATACACAGAAGATCAGCATGGCTTTGTGTTAAGAAAACAAGAAAGTTCATGACATATTCCAGATTTTAAAAAACAAAACAACACAACTCCAATTCGATGAAAAATTTAAAAACTGAAGAGAACACTAAGTGCTATTTCCTGACTGAACAAAAGGAAGAAAAAAAAACCAACCCAAGCCCCTGAGGTCTCTCCTGTACAAAGCCTGACCTGGGAAGGCCAAGTGGAGTTTTAGATGGATTTCCCAGGACTGCAGCAAGGGATTCCCGAGGTAACGCAGAGAGCCTGGGGAGTGCGGACCCCAGCAGGGGTCAGCACTGCAGGGCACACAGCCCCTGTCCCTTCCTAACCTGAGGCCTCGGTCAGAAACAGAGGGAGAGGCTTGGGGTTCCAGACTTTCTCTTTCTTCCCTTTCTCCACCTTTGAAAGTCTCAGAATTCCTGCTTCTGTCACTATAAAGTCCAAGTAAAAGGTAAAACATTAGCAGCCCAGAAATACCCTGGAGGCAGACATAACTGGCCAGCACTTCTAAAGATTCCCTGTCCCTACCAAAGCATCTGCCCACCTTGCATGCAGGGCCCCCTCCAATCATGAAGATATGACTCCTCCAAGGTCCCCAACGAAGGAGCCAGAGAAATAAATACCCAGGGAGCTGAAGGGGACTGAAGCCCCATAGAAGGAACATCAATATGAACTAACCAGTACCCCCAGAGCTCCCTGAGACTAAACCACCAATCAAAGAAAACACATGGTAGAACTCGTGGCTCTGGCTATATCTGTAGCAGAGGATGGCCTAGTTGGTCATCAGCGGGAGGAGAGGCCCTTGGTCCTGTGAAGGTTCTATGCCTCAGTATAGGGGAATGCCAGGGCCAGGAATGGGAGTGGGTGGGTTGGGGAGCAGGGACAAGGGGGAGGGAATAGGAGATTTTCAGAGGGGAAAACTAGGAAAGGGGATAACATTTGAAATGTAAATAAAGAAAATATCTAATTAAAAAAAAAAAAAAGTAATGGCCAGAAGTCTGCGCCCATCTTAATCTTCCAGAAGCTTGAAGACTTAAACTGAATTACTGCTGCAAAACATAGACCGTGGTCTTAAAACATTGCTTTGGAATCAGTGAGTACAGGTTAGTGTTTAGAGAGAATGCAAAGTAACTCCAGGAAACGCTGGCTTCCTCTCAAGGTCGGGAAGGCAGGAGGGACAGGGAACTTCACCAGAGACAGGACAGGAGGGCTGGGGTACCACACTCTGACCTCCCCAGGCTGTTCTGAAACTAAATTTAGCTTTACTTTTTATGTAGCAATATACTGGACAGGTATAGGCCAGAAAAGTCTTGTTTCAGAAACCCTAAAATAAACACTTCTAGAAAAATGTACAAGGGATATTTGAGCCATTTAAAGATGAAATAACAATTTTCCATGTTTAACTTTGTGCCTTATAGACTATTTCTTACTCAAAAATAATTTTATAAATACTTCAAAATGATATTTTACAAAAATTTGGTTAAAATACTCAGTCTAATATAAACTTAAATAAATCTTAGTTTTGAAACGCTTGGGGTATCTTTTATACTTCAGATTTATTTTCATTATATTTTATGCTCATACAACATCTTACATTTTATGAAGAATGTTTTTGGATAAACAAGTTATGCTAAACATTTTTTTTAGATTTATTTTACATATGTATTTTGCCTGCAAGTAAATTTATGTACCACATGTATGCCTATAGAGGCCAGAAGAAGGCATCAGATCCCTTGGAACCGCAATAACAGATTTTGGGGGCCATGTGGGTACCAGGAATTGAACTTAGGCCTTCTGCGAGTGCTTCTGACCACTGAACCATCTCTTAAGCACCCCCTCCCAAACATTAATTATTTAATATTTAAAACTTTTAGCTATGCTGTGGTGGTGCACACCTTTAAACCCAGCAGAGGCAGGCAGATCTCTGTCAGTTTGAGGCCAGTCTGGTCTACAGGGCAAGTTCCAGGACAGCCAGGACTACACACAGAGAAACCCTATCTTGAGAAACCAAAAAACTTTCAATCACTAAAGCAAGTTTTAGAAATAATTTACAAGTTAATTTGCTGACTTCAGTAGTTTTTTCAGAGTTGTAAAATCAGTGTCCTATCATGCATGTTTTCTACATGTCTTATTATAAAGATAAATGCCAATGCCCAATCATAACTATAACAGAACTACCAGAAACATCAGAGGAGCCAAATCTTATGCTAATCATTTCCCTTTGCAGATTATGAAGTTTTGCTGGATTTAAGCCTCCATTCAATATTTACAAAACAAGAGTGAGCCTGCAGGTGATTATTGACGGCCCTACTTAGCTTCTTCCATAACCCAGCATTTGTCAGCTTCTCAAGCAACCCACATTCATTCGGTTACTCTTAAGCTTCCAGGAGGAACCACTAACTGTAATCAAAGAAAATCTATAAATGGCACAATGACTTCCTACAGTTCAGACATGATAGACATGGTATTGCAACACCCAATGCAACTTGATTATTTCCTTTTTGTTATTTCACTTCACAAAAGTTTAAAGCAAAAACAAGAGCATAATGTGGGGATGCAATTTCTCTTGGAAACAAAAAGATTAGTCCTTGGCCAAAATTATGACTACTCGTCTGCTTCTAAACACATAAATGAAAACAATCTCAAAGACTGTGACTGTCAGTGAGACTATCTGACAAGTAGTCAAATAGATTAATAAATAGTCGCGTTTCTAAAGTATGTCTTGGAAGAAAGAATATCGCCAAGACTTGATAAGTCTTCTGAGTTTCCAGTAGGACAGCTGCAATCAAGTGATAGTAGTAAAAATGGAATAAAATCATTAACTTTCATTCACAGGGATCTTCAGCAAGTTGCATGACTATTTCCTTCAAATCTCCTGTTTCAATGTGTCATCATCCATGAGGGTCTGTTACACCACAGATGAGATGTTTATACATTTTTATTTCTCATACTTCTCGAAGTTTTGAGAAATCTATATCCAGAAGTTGAAAGATTTGGTGTTTGGTGAGGGCCAGACTTTTTTGTTCATAGCTGATTAACTGCTACATCCCACATGGGAGGGGTAAGGGAGTTCCCTGAGGTCCCTTTGGTAAGGCAGTAATCCCATTCTTGTGAACCCCACCCAAAAGCCCATCAAAACAATCCTGTATTTAAGGTACTTTCAAAATGGGTTGGGGTGAAGCTGGACAACTTAGCACTTCCTTTCCTGTCCCTTGCCCTGGCTTAGGCTCACCTGTTTAATCTCTACAAGTCCCAAGCACATCCTCCCTGACTGGTCGGTTGGTTTCCTTCCTTCCTTCCTTCCTTCCTTCCTTCCTTCCTTCCTTCCTTCCTTCCTTCCTTCCTTCCTTCCTTCCTTCCTTCCTTCCTTCCTTCCTTCCTTCCTTCCTTCCTTCCTTCCTTCCTTCCTCCCTCCCTCCCTCCCTCCCTCCCGTTTTTTGAGACAGGGTTTCTCTGTATAGCCCTGGCTGTCCTGAAACTCACTCTGTACTGTAGACCAGGCTGGCCTCGAACTCAGAAATCCACCTGCCTCTGCCTCCCAAATGCTGGGATTAAAGGCGTGCGCCACCACAGTCTGACTCAACAGGATAAACATCCCCTCTGCCTGCCATCCCTCTGCCTTCTTTCCTTTACTTAGATATGACACTGTGTGGGGATAGCCCTGGGGCTAATTATATTTGATGTTAATTCTGTTCTCCTGTGAGGGGCTTCGAACAAGGAATGAGTCAGCACTCTAGTGATTTCCTGTAAGTCTTCTTCCCACCTTAATTTGTAAAATAAAGGCTATAGAGCCAGTGACTGGGCAGAGAAAGAGGGGAAGGTGGAACTGAAGGTTTTGGGAGAGAAGGTGCAGGGGGTGGGAGAAAGAAAGTGGAGCAGAAGCACCTGGCCTGGAGAAGCCACAAGTTCTAAGGGGTCTCTTCTATGGGGAAGATGGCAGTGTAGTGGTAGATGTGCCCACTCTAGGTGCTCAGCATGTATTCATATTAACTGAGTTGTGTTTTCATTGCCCGGGCTTATTTGGGTTGGAGATTTACCACAACACTGCAACTCACGCTGGCCTGGAACTCACTATGTAGCCAGGTAGCCTGTAACTTGTAGCAGTCCCCTGCCTCAGCATCCCAAGTACTGGAATGACAAGTATAAGACATCATGCCAGGATGCACTTCCTTTACACTCAGTATGGAGTTGGAGTCATAGCCATCAAATAAATGATCCCTCTTTTCGAGAAAATTTCATTGTAATAAAGAAAGATTTTTTTTTTCTAAAATAAATTTAGGGAGTTAATTTTATGCTTTATAAATTATATCTTGGCAAAAAATAAAGAACATTAGATGGCATACATCTGTAATCTTTGTATTATTGGGTGGGGGAGCACTGAGATTGTAAACTCCATTGGTAGAGTACTCGCCACTCATGGTGAGTCCCAAAGTTCAGCCCCCAGTACCACACAGAACTGTGTGTGGTGGCACACCCCTTTAATCTAGAGGCAGGAAAATAAGAAATTCAAGGCCATACCCAACTAAATAATAAGTTAGAGGCCGACCTGGGCTATATGACATACTAAAAGAACCAAAAATAGTAGTGGTGACTATAGTAGTAATAATAAAAATTAAATATTAAGGTAGATGGTATATGACAATTAAATTAAAGCACCCTTTCATGTACTTCCTAAACAGGTAATCTTCAATGGTAATATATTTCAGTAGTTAAATATTATATTGGGCTCTCCAAAAAATATTTTAAGTTGAGTTCTCCCATATTCTTTAATTATAGGTATGGAAACAGAGCTCACCATTCTTGACTTAAGACCTCACAAACTTATTTATAAGCTGGCTCTGCTCCCTGCAGCCCAAAGACTAATAATCATACACAGAGTCTTCTCTTGCTTATCTGGGCCATCCTCTAGAAAACTCTTCAGGTATTGAAGAGACCATGACGTCAAAGAACACCTCTTGGTTACTCTTTGCATGAACTAAGCGTCTTAACCTCTTGAGGCAAAGCAAGCTGAACCAGGTTAGGTGTGGTAACTTTTGCTTCATTTAACATGTTCCTGGGACAGCAGTGCTGTTTCATAAATAAGTCACGTCGATAGCTTGTTTCTTATGAATAGATAAATACACACAATACATATTTCCCTGATACTTTCTTGTAACCTAAGGTATAATCTCTGTAGCATTAAGTTTATTCTTTCAAACTATTTCAGTGGCTTTTTAAATAGTCACAACACCACAGCCCTCACTACTCCACACTTGGCAAACCTCTTCGCTGCTCTGAAAGGAAACCTTCCACTGCAGCAGCTGCAGCTACTGCTCAGCTCTACTACTTGTCTGCTAACTCATCCTGAAAAGTGAACAGACGGCATGCATCCTTCCATGCCTGCTTCTTCACTTGCATAAGTCTGTCTGTCTGACCACCTCACTCTATCTTAAGACACGCTCAGTTGCCACCTTTTGGGCTATTATGCATAATGCTTCTATGTGTGGAAACATGTTTGTGTTCTCTTGAATATATAGCTGTCAGAATCGTTAGGTGTTAATGATAACTGCTACTATTTTTAACCATGTTAACTGAGAAACAGCCAGGCTACTCCATTTACAGTCACAGACATTCCTAAACTACACTAACGTTAATTTCTGTTTTTACATTTTAATTAAAAGTAAGTTATTTTACAAAAAGGATTTCTTTGGGTATTAAGTGTCATTAGAAGTTATAATACATGCATGGTTCGAGTAAGATAAATTAAAAGCCTTGAAAGCATTAAGGTTGTATAATAATATTTCAAGCCCTTATAGCAAAATTTTTCTTCTGATCATTAAAGGGGTTGTGTATGCCTTCCTTTAAAAAACAAACAAACAAAACAAAAAAAAAGACTGAAAGAAGAAAACCATGGCAACTCTCAAGCTTATCCCTACGCACTGATCTCCAGTCATGGCAGCTTCCAAGCTGCTGATATATTCTGTTACATACAGTACCTCAGACCAGGCTCCTGCCATCTCCCTTTCTCCAAACATGTGCAGACTTTTGCTTGGGACTGAAAGTTTAGGATCAAGCTTAGTTCTATCTCATTGACACCCCACAAACCAGTTATAAAATTCTGTTGGCCCAGCCTCCAGCCCAGTCTCACCCCTTGTACTGATGTACTGATGATCCCTCACCTAGGTCACTCCAGCCACTCTCAAAACACAGCCCAAAGCATCCTTATGATATGGTTGTATAGCAACCTGTTCTTGTGGGATTCCTAACGTGGGAGTGGGGCTGATTCTGACTCTTTTGCCTGCCTTTGGAACCCTGTTCCTCCTACTGAGTTGCCTCACCCAGCCTTGGTGTAAGAATATGTGCCTGGTCTTACTGCCGCTTGCTATGCTATGTTTGGTTGAAGTCCCTGGAAGGCCTGTTCTTTTCTGAGGGGAGGTGAGGGAGGATGGATCCAGAGGAGAAGGGTGGTGGAGGGAGGAGACTAGGGGGAGGGGAAGGGAGGGGAGGGGAGGGGAGGGAGGGCCAAGTGCAATCCAGATGAAATATATGTGAAAGAAGAATTAATAGAAAGGAGAGAAATACATGTCAGACTGCCATATCTCTGCTCAACACCATCCTGGGCTTCCTGTTTCCTCTTCTCCCATTCTGTTTCATCCTCAGCTATGTGGGCATGCAGGGCTCTGGGCTTATTTCCCCTGCCTGCCATGGTTTTTCTCATAAACCCACACTGAATTCTTTCCCTTCTTACCTCTTTGTTCACAGGCCACCTGTGACTTCATGTACTTAGTGAGGTCTCATCCTGTCATTCTATTTAAACTGGTATCTATCCCCCCCCGAGTTGTTTATCTTCTTTCCTGTTCTCTATTTCTGCATGACATGACATTTATGATATTCATGTATTTACTTGTATTTATTCTCTCACACATCGACCCCATTAGATCAGAAGGGTCTGTGTGCTTTGCTTATTGAGTCTCAGTGCTTACAACAGAGCCAGCACACTAAGTGCACAATACACATTTGCTGAATGAATAAAGCAACAAATGGGAGGAAGAAACATCAAGCTGCTCAAAACGGAAATCTAAATGGAGGCCACAGAAACATGTACAAGGAAATAAGAGTCCTAAGCACAATACGGTCAGGATGAGCGCTGAAATCACCACTTCTGGAAAAACACACTACAATGTTTGTGTAGTTTGCTTTAGGAAAGCTGCCCTCCTGGTTTGTCTCATTGTTATTGGAAAGGACCTGCCACTGCCAAAGCCCTCAGCTTCTGAAGAACTCAAACTCCAGAGGTAACAAGCTCCTACAGTGATGCTATCTATTCTCTTAGCTGACACACAGACACACAGACATGCATGGCATGTGCCTTCTGTGAGACCCATTCCCATGAACTCTACACCACACCACACCATCACAGGTGTCTGGGCTACTTTGCAACCAAACCACTTGCTAGTGAGAATCATGTTCTTTGCACTGACAAACGTCTCGAGAATCTTTTTTTTTTTTTTTTTTGGTTTTTCGAGACAGGGTTTCTCTGTATAGCTCTGGCTGTCCTGGTACTCACTTGGTAGACCAGGCTGGCCTCGAACTCAGAAATCTGCCTGCCTCTGCCTCCCGAGTGCTGGGATTAAAGGCCCGGCTACGTCTCGAGAATCTTAAGTGGATGTACCACAACTCTTCATATTTTAACACACAAGGACACCAAGTATGCCTTCGACAGTCATACAAGGAGTAAATTGTAAGCATGGCCAAGTCCGAGTTCACAACTGAGAAAGTAAGTTCCAGGACAGCCAGGGCTATACTGAGAAACTCTGTCTTGAAAAAAACAATCAAAAAAAACAAAACAAAACAAAACAAAACAAAAGAAAAAGAAAAAGAAAAGAAGAGACTGTGAGCCACTCCCTAAAATATCCTCCATCATGCTATAGAAAAAAATCATGGACAGAATCTCTCTCGCACATTCTTTGTGCCCTTCCTAATGAGTGACATCCTACCATCCCCTTAGGCCCACGCTTATCCCTCTCTCCACATACTCCATGTAGTGTTCCTTTCTCTGGAAGCTTTTCTGTGTCAGTCATTTGGCGCTCACTGCATACTGGCAGTTAACGTCTTTGTCCTGTTCCTGTACTTGCTGCTGACCTTCCCTATCTCTAACAGCAGAGCAAGAGCCCCCAGGAAGCACACACTTCATAATCTACGGGGTTTACAGAAACTGTACGACACAGTGTCATTCCCTTACTATGAATGCAAAAGGTCAGAAGCTCCCAAATGGTGACTATCGCTGAACTACAATGTTAGAAGCTTTTCATTAGGAGCTGGAGAAATGCCTCAGTAGTTAAAAGTGTGTACTGATCTTGCAGACGACCCAGGTTCAGTTCCCAGCACCCACATAGGACAGCTCAAAAGTGCCTGTAACTCTAGCTCCAGAGGATCTGATACCCACTTCTGCCATTAATAGGTACTACACAGACATGCACAAACCCACATACATATAGACACACAAACACACATTTTTTTTAAAGAAGCTTTTAGTTATATCAAAACAGTGACCTCTAGCTTTCTAAATTAATAAGGATATCTATTAAGGGTAAATTATATACCATAAACAAGGACAGCACACAAGAGTAAGCAAGTCATTTGTCCATTTGTTTTGTTTTGGTATTCTGGTTTTTTTTTTTTTTTTTTTTTGAGACAGGGTCCTACATTGTAGCCCTGCCTAGCCAGGAAACTCTGGATGTAGACCAGGATATTCTCGAACTGGTCACAATGTTCCTGTTTCAAAATCTCAAATACCCAACTGCTGGTTTTCCAGGTGTGAGCTACCACACACACAATTATGAATCTCTTAACTGAATGGCTCTATGAATTCAATCAAATATTACTACAGATAATGTATATCATATTCCGTGGTGTGCAGAGAGTACTTGGTGTGCACATGATGTTGAGGTTTCCATCAGGATCTCAGGTTGGCATGTAGTTGAATTTTATTGTTTAAGGACATGAGCTATAATGGCCCTACAGCAAGTCCTACCACTTAAAAATATTTAGGAGTTAAAAAAAAATAAGGAGCTGGAGAGAAGGCTCAGCATTTAAGAGAACACACTGTTGTTGCAGAAGACCCCAACTCAACTCCCAGTGCCCACATCAGGCAACTACCTGTATCACCACTACCTTTAATTCCAGCTCTGGGAGGATGGGGCGCCTGCCTCTGGCCTCTTCAGACATCTGTATTCACACAGACAGATGGACAGACGGACACGCACACTGGCAAACCCTAACAATTAAAATGAATGATACACAAAAATAACGACCCCTCTCTTTCTACTCTCCGCCATATCTGAGCCCAGCAGAGTCCGGTAAGGTTAACTCACCCGTCCCTCCCAGGAAGTCATATGTTTTAGGAACAATGGCTATAGCACGGAAAACAACTTACTTTATGGCCAAATAAACTCTTTCTGTTGGCTGAAATTAATAAAAAGAACAAACAAACAATACAGAAAAAACAAATATTGAATACTTAAAAATGTATGTCATGAACACTTCCTTATTCTAGTGGAATTTCAATCCTGTTTACCCACCTACTCACCCATCTAAAAGAAAATAATTTCCAATGAAGACAGAAATATTCCAATCTTGGTTCAAATGTTCTGTGCAGTCACCAACAAGGACACACGTAAACCTATGAAAATCCCAGCATGGTGTTTAGAAATAACTTTGAATCATTAAAATAAACTCTTGTCTGTATGCTTATCTGAAAGTTTCACTAAACCAGATAAATATAATACTTTAACACGATGCTGGCAGTTTTTAAGGGCTAATAAGAATGGCTACCTAATTAGTTACATAATGAATATAGAACAGTCAAGGGCATTCTTACAGTAACAATTAGTTCTAGAATGAATGTGGATCAGTCAAGGGTAGCCTTATAGGAACAATCTCAAAGGTTCTTTTCAGTTCTTACTGCCAGGTTTCTTCTCATCTGGCTATGACAGGTTTGTTCCAGGCGGCCTCTACTGACCTCAACAGTCTTTGCTAACTCCAGCTGTATCTACTCCTGCTACTACAGTTTCAGGAAAACAGGGAAACAAAACCAAACACCTTCAAGATAGCTAGGATACATCAAAAAAACAAAACAAAACAAAACAAAATCCCACCTCACCATGAATCAGTGTGTCCACTCACTGAGACAAAGAAAAAGGCACAAGGAGGAAAAATTTCATTCCTGTTTGCTGGAGCCATCAATAACCAGACCTGGGAATAAAAAGACCTCAAAAAACAATTTTGTTTACCACCTAGCTTATTAATTTCATCATGGCTAGACTTTTTTAATATCAATTCAACAGCTTAAGGTTTCTTCTTTCCCAAGCATTCCAACAGGCACTGAATTAGTTCTTATTGTGCAGTCAGGCCTCCTGCTGGGAAGCATAATTAAACTTAAGCAGGCAACAATTCCACTTGGTACTAAGACCTTTCAAATCCTCCAAATGAGTCAAGGCCCGATTCTCCAGAAACTGCCTGAGTCTTGCAAGAAAAGCTTAAGACAGGGTTCAATTTGATGCCCACCATTCAGTAGATGGCCCTCTTCTCTTTGGGGGCAAATTCACCGAACTCTAGGAAGCATTACTGTGACATTCAGGTGTGATAGATGCAGAGCAGGGATTCCTTCTTCAAAGTACTTAACTGATAATCAAATTCCTCCAGGAATGCATTCATCAAAGCAGATGACTCAAACCAGAAACCTTAAAATCGCCCAAGGGTGCTCTCCTAATCTGTGAAAAGTCTGGTCTGCCTATAAAAAAGCCCTGACTAGTTAGGATTATTATATACATCAAATGTAACATGCAATCAGTAACTCGACTGACCACCAAGTAATCCGTTTCTCGGAGCCTTTACTACGGCAAGCAAGAATAATTTTCTTATTCAGGCATAAAATGTCCCCCCACCCCATGGCAACTGTGACAACCATGACAGTATTCTTGTCTAGAAAGCATTTTTCATTAGGGTAACTAATGGTTGCAGAGTATTTAGAGAACTATGATTTCATCATTATCAACATTAAGACAAAGAACACACTAGTTTCAACACTAATTAAAAATAAGCTGGAGGGACTTTAGGGGCTGGAGAAAGATGACTCTTAAGTGCTCTTCCAGAGGGCCCAGTGTCAATTCTCAGCACGCACATGGCAGCTCACAACTGCTTGTAACTCCACTTCCAGAGGATCCGACATCCTCCCACAGATATACATGCAGGCAAAACACCAACGTACATAAAAGAAATCATTATTTTTAAAGAGAGAAAGTTTTGGTATCCACTTAAATAGATCAAACATTTTGATACAAAACCACTGCAGATCTAGCTTTACAAAACTAAGATGTGTTTAAAGCAAGAGGATTTCTCATTCACTGCTGATATGTATTTTACTTTAATGAAGAATGGCTGGCGCTGGAGAGTTGGCTCAGTGATTAAGAGCCTTGTAAAGGCTCTGGGTTTAATTCTCAGCACCCACATGAGGGCTTACCACTTCCTAGGGTGCCAGATGTAGTGCACAGATGTGTCACCCATATACATAAAATAATAAAAATAAATCTAAGGACCATTAAAATAATAATAAAAAATAATGGCTCCTGAGGCTAGGATGGCTCAGTAGACAAAGCTGCTACAGAGCGTGAGGGTCTGAGTTCAATCCCCAGTACCCACAGGAAAAGCATCCCGGGGGCAGGAGGAGTGCATACTTATAATCCCAGCCCTAGAAGAAGGAGAGAGGAATATCCTTGGGCTCACAGGTATATGAACCAAGCTGTGTACACACAAGTGGGTGTACACACACAAAATGGTTTCCAGACATCAGATGATGAGTGAGGTTTCCACACTTCTGTTTTCAGAGATCTTTCTGTGAGATTTAAAAAGCAAGCCAAGTGTGAAAATGGAGGGAACTCCTTCCAGTGTCATCTCCTTCCAAAAGCCAATTTCCAGCAATGACACAGGAATCAACCTGAGAAAAGAGTCACCTTCCGCAGGAGAGAGAATATTATCCTGACCATAAAAGTCGTAAGCAAACCGCAAGGTAAGGTGACACACTAGTCTAACGCTTCAGAAAAGGAAAGAGTGTGTGGCCGAAAGCAGTGTGCTGACATCACGGCCGATCTCTTTCCCTTTCCACCAGTATCTGTCCCAGACCCATAAGCAGCAGTGAAGTGCCAGGCATCAAGGTCCAGTGCCCAATCACAGCCCAATGTCCTTCCCAGCCACCTTCTCAGCTATTACAAGATGGACCTTACAGCAGCGTCTTTTCCAAGTAGAAAGTGAAAATATTAGAGCAGCTAACAGTTGTTGCGCTCGCTCATTTCTAAAGAATTAAAAGTAGTGTTTTCAAAGTTCCATAGTGTGAGGGAACCCTATGGCATACCAAGTAAACTATGTTCCCCCATCATTCCTACAGAACAAAAGATGAGAATGCTGTGTGGAAGAGAAAGAAAGAAATGCTATCCTTGAACAGAATGGGTGGACCTACCATGGGAGAATGTCACACTAATACTGATGACGACGATGACAAAGACATAACCCAAATCCCCACGACCTGGGAAACTTCAGAACTCCAGCTTACTTACTAGCAGGTGACCGGCCTCCGCGAGGGGCGAGCCTTGAGAGTCGAGCTGATTGGGCTGCCTCAGATCTGGGTGGCCCTTTCCATTTTCACCTAAGGACAGTTCTTCTTGGTGAGAGATGGGAAATAAAATATCACAAACTAAATTTCAAGGGGATGGCTAAAACAATAAAATAATGAGCTAATGCATATTCCTCAGAGGTAAGTTCTGTCTGTAATTCAATGCTTGATATCTATCTGACTTAATGCATAATGTGAGCATTAAAATTATTATACAGGGGCTAAGGAGATCAAGTGTTTGCCATCAAGTATAAGAACCTGAGTTTGTTCCTTAGCACCCAAATAAAAAGCCCACAAGATGATTCAGTGGGTAAAGATAGCTGCGTGCAAGCCTGGCAACTGGAGATTGATCCCTAGAGCCCACATGACATAGGCAAAAACTAACACCCCCAAGCTGATTTCCACATTATACCCCATGACACGATGCACATGACTGCACAAGTACATACAAATATGTATAATTTTAAAAACTAAAAAGTAAATTAAAAAAGAAAAAGCCAAGAATGGTGACATTTGCCTGGAATCCCAACGCTGGCAAGGTGGTGAAAGATGGGTGCCTGGGCTTGTTGGCCAGCCAGCTTAACCTAAAGGCGAGCAGCCTCAAGTTCCAGCCAGAGATAGTCACAGAACAAGATGAGGCCAGGGATGGTAGCACATTCCTTTACAGCCAGCACTTAAGAGACTAAGGACTGCCTAATCTCTAATTCTGAGGTCAGCCTAATCTATTTAGGAAAAAACAAACAAACAAGGTAGACAGCTCCTGAGAAAGGATATCCAGGTTGGTCTCTGATCCCCACACGCATGTGTGTGCACCCAAACTCTCAGAAACAGCATGTGGGCACACTTGAACACATACATGCACACAGAAGCAAAATAGATTAGGCCGGGCGTGGTGGCGCACGCCTTTGATCCCAGCACTCGGGAGGCAGAGGCAGGCTGATTTCTGAGTTCGAGGCCAGCCTGGTCTACAAAGTGAGTTCCAGGACAGCCAG